>NC_138979.1:105385792-105660653 GCF_964341445.2 Mesoplodon mirus | reverse complement strand
TTCAAGTGCACATGGTAGGCCACATGCTAGGCCACAAAACAAGTCTCAACATGTTTAAGATGATAGAAAGTATATCAAGCATTTTTGCTGACCACAACAGTATGAAACTAGATATCAATTACAAAAAGAAAAATGGGAAAAGAACAAACATGTGAAGACTAAACACCATGCTACTAAAAAAACCAATGGGTCAATGAAGAAATCAAAGAGGAAATCAGAAAATACCTCAAGACAAATGAACATGGAAACACAACACTCCAAAATCTATAGGATGCAGCAAAAGCATTTCCAAGAGGGAAGTTCATAGAGATACAGGCCTTTATCAAGAAACAAAAAAATCTCAAATAAACAGCATAACCTACCGCCTAAAAGAATTAGAAAACAAAGAACAAACAAGGCCCAAAGTCAGCAGAAGGAAGGATATAATAAAGGATTTATAAATTGAAGGATTTATTTCAAAGAGGAAATAAATAAAATAGAAACCCAAAAAATAGAAAATATCAATGAAAACAGGAGATGTTTTCTTTTGTAAAGGTAAACAAAATTGATAAAACTTTAGCCTCACTCACCAAGAAGAAAAGAGGAGAGGATCCAAATAAAATAGGAAATAAAAGAGAAGAAAAGCAACTGATACCACAGAGATACAAAAAATCAGAATAGAATACTATGACCAATTATATGCTAACAAATTGGACAACATAGAAGAAATGGACAAATTTCTAGAAACATACAGCCTGCCAAGACTGACTCACAAAGAAACAGACAATTTGAACAAGCCTGTCACTAGTAGTGAAATTGAATTTGTAATAAAAAAAAAACTTCCCAGCAAACAGAAGTCCAGGACCAGATAGCTTCATGGGTAAATTCTACCAAACATATAAAGAAGAACTAATACCCATCCTTCTCAAACTATTCCAAAAAAATTGAAATGGATGAAACACTCCCAAATTCATTCTACAAGGCCACCATTACCCTGATACCAAAACCAGACAACGATACTACAAAAAAAGAAAATTACAAGCCAATAGCTTTGATAAATATAGATGCAAAAATCCTCAATGAAATATTATCAAACCAAATCCAACAATATACAAAAAGGATCATACACCATGATCAAGTAGGATTTATCCCAGGGATTCAAGGACGGTTCAACATCTGCAAATCAATCAATGTGAAACACCACACTAACAAAAGAAAAGATAGAATTACATGATTATCTCAATAGACACAGAAAAAGCATTTGACAAAATTCATCATTCATTCATGAAAAAACTCTCATCCAAGTGGCTCTAGGGGGAACATATCTCAACATAATAAAGGCCATTTATGACAAACCCATAGCTAACATCATACTCAACAGAGAAAAGTTAAAAGCCTTTCCTCTAAATTCAAGAACAAGATAAGGTTGCCCACTCTTGACACTTCTATTTAACATAGTATCAGAAGTACTAGCTACAGCAATCAGACAATAAAAAGAAATAAAAGGCACAGAAAATGAAGGGGGAGAAGTAAAACTGTCACTATTTGCAGATGACATGATACTTTAATATAGAAAACCCTAAAATCTCTACCCAAAAGCCATTAGAACTAATAAATGAATTCAGCAAGGTAGATGATACAAGATTAATATACAGAAATCTGTTGCTTTTCCATACGCTAATAATGAACTATCAGAAAAAATAGTTTTCCCTTTTTAAACCAATCTCTTTTAAAATCACATCAAAAAGAATAAAATACCTAGGAATAAATTTAACAAAGGAGGTTGAAGAACTATACTCTGAAAACTATAAAACATTGATAAAGGAAATTGAAGATGATACAAAGAAATGGAAAAATATCCTGTGCTCTTGGATTAGAAGAATTAATATTGTTAAAATGTCCATACTACCCAAAGCAATATACAGATTTGATGCAATCCTTATCAAAATACCCATGACATTTCACACAACTGGAACAAATAATCCTAAAATTCAGATGGAACCACAGAAGACCCCAAATTGCCAAAGAAATCTTGAGAAAAAAAGAACAAAGCAGGAGGTACCACCCTCAGACTTCAAACTATACTACAAAGCTACAGTAATCAAAACAGCATGGTACAAAAACAGGCACATAGATCAACGGAACAGAACAGGGAGCCCAGAAATAAAACCACACACTTATGTTCAATTAACCTATAACCTAGGAGGCAAGAATATACAATGGAGAAAAGACAGTCTCTTCAAGAAGTGGTGCTGGGGAAACTGGGCAGTTACAAGTAAAAGAATGAGATCACAACATTTCCTCACACCATATACAAAAATAAACTCAAAATAGATTAAAGACCTAAACGTAAGACCTGAAACCATAAAATTCCTAGAAGACAACATAGGTATAACATTCTTTGACATAAATTGTAGCAAAAATTTTTTGGACCTTTCTCCTAAGGCAAAAGAAATAAAAGCAAAAATAAACAAATTGTACCTAATTAAACTTAAAAGCTTTTGCACAACAAAGGAAACCATCAACAAAACAAAAAGACAACCTACAGAATGGGAGAAAATATTTGCAAATGATATGACTGAAAAAAGGTTAATATCAAAAACACATAAACAGGTCATACAACTCAATATCAAAAAACAAACAATGAGCAGAAGATCTGAATAGACATTTTTCCAAAGAGGACATGCAGATATCTTACAGGCACATGAAAAGATGTTCAACATCACTAATTATCAGAGAAATGCAAATCAAAACAAAATGGGATATCACCTTACACCTGTCAGAATGGCTATCATCAAAAAGCCTACAAATAACAAATGTTGGAGAGGATGTGAAGAAAAGGAAACCCTTGTACACTGTTGATGCGAATGTAAATTGGTGCAGCCACTATGGAAAACAGTACAGAGGTTCCTCAAAAAACTAAAAATATAACTGCCAAATGACCCAGCAATTCCCTCCTGGGTCTATACCCAGAAAAAATGAAAACACTAATTCGAAGATACATGTACCCCAATGTTCATAATAGCACTATTTACAACTGCCAAAATATGGAAGCCACCCAGTGTCCATCAACAGACAAATAGATAAGAAGTGTTATAAATATATATATACAATGGAATATTACTCAGCCATTAAAAAGTATAAAATTCTGCAATTTGCAGCCATGCGGATGGACCCAGAGAATATTATGCTTAGTAGAATAAGTCAGACAAAGAAAGACAAATACTGTAGGATATCACTTACATGTGGAATCTAAAAATTAATACAAATGAATGTATATAGCAAAACAGAAAGTGACTCACAGATATAGAAGACAAACTAGTGGTTACCAGATGGGGAAAGGAAGAGGGGAGGGGTAAATTAGGGCTATGGGATTAAGAGATACAAACCACTCTGTATAAAATAGATAAGCAACAAGGATATATTGTATAGCACAAGGAATTGCAGCCATTATCTTGTAATAACTACTAATGGAGTATAATCTTAAAAATACTGAATCACTATGCTGTACACCTACAACCAATGTAATTTTGTACATCAACTGTATTTCAAAAAAAAATGAGGTACTTCACACTAGAAACTTTTAAAACATCTGTGAAGCAAATCCTTATTTTTAATACCACAATTGAAACTGGTCCTCAGTGTCACTAGGCTTGGTCCCTTTTGAAGTTTTATCTGACTCTGCCTTTTAGAAGCAGAATTTTAATATTCATAACAGACCTCAGTTCATCAAGGAAAAGAAAACTACATATCAATAATATTTGCTATTTAAAGAGAAAATGATAAATGGTTCTTCTATTTTCTTCCTCTCTGCTTACAGAAATCTCATCTGACTCATATTCACACATCTGTTTCCTGAGAAAGAGAGGGAATATAATGTAACACCTGAACACACTGCAATTTCTCATTACAATTACATCTTTAAAGGGCTTTTTGCCAAGAAAACTGGTTTAGCGTGTTCATTTTTGATGTTTTGGTGTTCATTTTTGCATAAAGTACATAATGTCCAATTTAGTATTTTAGAATAAACTGATTAGCAAGTTATTTTAATAATTGTAAATGCTGAGGTTAGTAAAAGAAAAACTCCAGCTTCAGATAGGCTGACCTGCTCTCAAAATAATAATGTAGGACCTATTCCTTAAGGTTTATTATGTAATAAACAGAAAGTAAAATTGGTTCATATATTCACATCTATGCCATCTTAAGCCTCCATACTCACAGGGTCATTTTAGTCAAACATTAGGATTATCTAGCACCATCAGAGGCATGTTTTCTAAAGTTATAGGTAAGCCACCATAGCTTCTTTCCATTAAGTCACATTAAGTTCTAGTTCATTCCATCTTTTCATGTTCTACTCAGTGACAAATATACATCAGTGTGACTGCCATTCACATGGAAGTAAAGTCATATCTTAGCAAAATGCTGTTCCAAAGCCCCACACACTGACTCCACAGGAATGAGACCTCATAGACAGTAAATCATCATACCCAACTAAGTCTGATTACAGTAGACAAAGGGGAAATGCAGATACTTTGTTTCTACTAAAAACCTTCTGTCCAAAAAGAAAGAAAGAAAATCTTCTGTCCAAAAAGAAAAGAAAATACAAAAAGAAAGAAAGAAAAAGAGTAGAATAAAGTTCTCATGGAGTATTTATTAAATGAAGATCTTGGTGGGAGAAGGCAGACCACACTCATTTAATTGAATCGCATGTTGTAAGTGAACTCTGCTGCTAGGTAAAAACTGTATAGCTTGTGGAATTTCACTAAAAGAAAAAAAGAAAAAAGTTCCAAATCTTTATATAGAATGTGAGGTTTGCATAATTCTTAAGCAATACCACCTGTTTTCATTCATAATGCAAAGAATAAATGTGAACCATACTTTCAGTGCATTATTCTAAAACTGGATAGTTTAAATTTCTTTATTTATTAAACAGGCACTTGATTTAAGGCAGCACTTTGGACATAATAGAAGATGTAATGATGAATCAGAAGATAGGACCCCTGTCCTCAAAAAGGTTACACAATTCTATGGGAGAAAAAGTGTGGGTGTGTGTGCAAAATGATGTCAAGAGAGTGTGTGTAAAATGATGTGGTCAATACCCTTGGACATTCAGAAGAGAAGTAAGACTTTTAAAAGAGAAGACGAGGGAAGGTTACATTCAGAGAGGATGGGGTTAGAATTCAACTACTATTGAAGGGATACCTGAACAAGCCTGAGAAGAAAGGGGCCTGAGCAACATGGGAAAGCACTGGGAATCCTGAGCCCAGATGAGCTACAACCTGAAAAACATTTAGGGCACTAGTTAGAGATTGATTTCAAAGGGAACTGCAGGTCAGAGTGTGGAGGCCTTGAACAGCAGGCCTGTTCAAGAATTCAGACTTCATTCAATAGGCGGAGGAGAGCCATAGAAGCTTTTTGAGCTGGGAAGTATGTTTATCAAAGTTGTACTTTGGGGGAATTAGTTTAGGTGGTTGACAATGGCAGGAGAGGAGAGACCAGAGGCAGGGAGGCCTGATCAGGTTATTGCATTGGTCCAGTTGTGGTAGGAAGAGCAAGGGAGGGATGGACATGGGAGACACTGCAGGAGCAGAACAAACAAGATTTGTAGATTGGAAGTGGGAAGCAAGAGAGAGGGAAGATTCAATGATGACTCAGATTTTAAGCCTGGGTAGTTGAGGTAACAGAAGTCAAGAGGACAATCTGAGTTGAGAGGGAAGAATGAGGAAATCAGTTTGAGGCCATATCTAGATGGCAGTTAGAAATACAGGGCTGAGGAGTTAGTTCAGAATTAATAGATTACAGATTTAATAGGTAATAGATATAGATTTAATAGACAATATATTTTAGAGTAATCTACACGAGAGGAAAAGCTGAAGCTATTTAAATAGACTCAACAAATACAACACAGACTATGTTAGACTTCTAACATAAATAAATAATTGAATATTTGTTTATATCAAAAAACTGCCCATAGTACTTGTATCCTGTACCATTGTACCATTGTAAGATGCAACACTGGGTCAAAATTTTTTAAAAAACAAAAAACCTGACACTATACACGTAGCTGGAATGGGAAGTTTGCATACAGAAACGAACAAAACCACAATGATATATGGCATTTTACAAATTCATTCCTTGGAACAAATTTTCATCACTGAAATTTGGAAGTTAAAATACTAAGCAAATCTACTCAAATTATTTGTATCCATTCAAACTAATTTCTCTTTTCCTCTGAAATCAACATTGTTTTCTGGATAACCATCAAGAATATGTATTAGTTACCATTAAGAATAATGCACTTTGTAAGAGTACTAATCTCAACCTTGATCTCATATGAACATTAATAAATACATTCATATGTTAGCATGCTCTTAATTGACCCCATTTGTGACTTTCAAGCATACCTCCTTATCCTACTCTACTTTAAACTATACTACCTTTATATTGAAGTGTTTAGTAAGGATTATTTTCAGTGTATTCTCCAAGCCTCACCTGGTTTGGGTTTCTCTGGAGGGCTGAGTTTCAGATGTTGGTCTTCGGATGAAAGGCTCACACTGATGCCATACAGTGGATCATCCAAGAAAGAGGGCCTTTTCAGTCTCCCAATGCCAAGAGTCTTTGACATAAAATAGTCTTTTGTGTCACCAATAACCTTGTCCTCAGAAAACTGGAGGCATTTCATATTATTTGCTTCAACGACAAGAGCTTGTGACATAAAATGCCCAGTCAAGGCTTTGGTGAGATAGTAGCCTCTAGATGTTTCACTTTCGGCATTCTCAGGCATATTTGCATCTTCCACCTCAGTGCTTCTGAACTTTGTTTTTGATCCATCTAGTGACTCAGAGAGAATAGATCTGGAAAGCTGGGGCAACTCAGGTGTTATATCCTCAATGTCTTTCTTTTCTCTTTCTGAAGACAGTCTAATCATGGATTTTTGTTTAAGTGTGCATTCATCCAGAAGACACCTTAACTGTTCCTCAGAGAGAAGTGATGTTGAATCTAACTGGTGGAATAAACCAAAAGTTTTCATAGTCAATTGATTAGTACAGTATAAATGCAAGTAACAGGAAATCTTTTACTCAAAACCCCCAAATAACAAAACCACTCATATTGAAGTATCCAAAATTGCAGGGGAAATGTACAACATGCCTAGAGAATAAGTTTAGAATCAATCACACATACTAAAATCCAGAGAAAAGTCCCACAACACTGATGGAAATGAACTGCAGCACCAAATTAACCACTAACACTCCCTCTACACATAGAGGTACCTTGAGCTGAAATGAAGATATTAGAAAAGCACCTTCGATTTTATCAGTCTTGGGGCATCAAACAGGGTAGTAAGTAACCAGCTCTTTGATAAATAGCCAGGAATCCTGCCATAATCTCCAGTAGGTGTTTCTCTGTTCCCACTACTCCTTGGTGTAAACCCTATCACCACCCAATTCCTATATCAGGCAAACAGGGCAGATTCACCTGCCCCTGGGGATTCACCACTCTTATGTCTGTCTACAACTTTCAGCAGACAATACTACCAAAGACAGAAAAGGAAGAGTGAAGGGGTGGTGCATCCTGAGATGTGTAGTTGCTTCAATGTTACAGGTCTAGACAGAGGCCAGGGACATTCCAATAGCAGTGCATTCTGGGAGGAGGATTTGATCATACACACTTAATCTCTGCTTGTAGATGTTATCAGGGCTGATTGTTTCAACCAAGATCTTAAGGATTTAAAAACATTTCTTCTCTTCCAGTGATGCTCTCAGGAAATAAATCAAACAAAAGTATAGAGCTATGTTCTATAAGAATTCAACTGAACAGCATGCCACCTGAATTGCAACAATGTCAAAAAGAATGTGATTGAAATATACTGAAAGACACTGAAAAAAATTTCTCCTTCTTTAAAGAAGCAGCACTGTCCCTGATTTACATGGTGGATTATCTAGGACACCACTAATCCTCCTTTACAGGGGAATGAATTATCTGAAAACAAGAAATTCCCATAAGAAAACCTAATCATGAATTGTAATCGCCTTAATTTCTACTTCAGTAAGTTAAAACAATGTTGTTGGCCTACTTTGTAGTACACAGTAAGAATTAACCAAATATTCTGCATTTATAAAGTATTGGGGGGGAGCTGTTATTAGAACTAGTATATTTAATTCCCCATTACTGTGCAATGCTTCTAATGCAGCTAACAAAAAGTAGTATATTAAACAAACTTTCTATCATGCTTTTAAAAAATATTATGTGTTTTAAAATTATGTTTAACTTCCATATATTAAAAACCAGGTTTCATAGTGGCGAGTACCATTATGAGTTTGAGAATAACAAGAAATTGTCTGGGAATATATTCTTAATAATCACCTGGGATTCAAAATTCAGGTAAATCCCCCTAAGGTTAATATGCACGTCAAAAAAAATAGGATTTGAATTACCTATTAGCAAATCCTACTTTTAATCACTAGACATTTCATGCATCCAGATGCATAGGTGCATTCCCTTCACCCTACTATGTAAATGTAGTCAACTAGAAAATGAAGGCAGCCCTTATATGGTACTAGATAACTAAAGTATACTTTCAAAATCTGCATATATAAAATTCCTTATAATGAGTAAACAATTCCCTAGGATTTAGAAACCGCCCACTGAGTGTCATCCTCAGCAAACATCCAAACCAAAGGCTTAACATATGAAATTTCCAGACCCTAGAAAAAAATCAGTCCATACTAGAGCAAGAGGGTGAAGGATTATGGAAGGAGGTCTCTGGGAGGGGCGGGGAATAAAAGAGGGGGAGGTGGAAGATGGGTAGATCATCTGATATGTTTGCTCATGTCCCCAAATAATATTGATAGGATAGATGCTTGGAAGTTCTGAAGACATATTTAGCTAGACACACAGAAATTTAAGTAAAAGGAAAAATAAAGCAATTATGAACGCCGGGGAAAACAGAAAGCTAGTTTTTCAGATAGATAACAGAAAATTAAGCAAAAGAAAATAAGATAATTATTAACTCTAGGACAAACAAAAAAGTTGTACAAGAAAGAATACTATAGTATACTACTTGCTTTTGCTGTAAATAACGCTTTCACAGTCATCATTATATAAATAGTGATGACTGGGATAACCAAAAATTGTGATTTAACTATTTTGGAGAAGTGGTAGGAGAGAGAAGGAATGTTTGGAGTAACAATGTGAAATCCTTGGCTATAATTATAGGAAGTCAATATATAATTGATATAATAATACAGTACCATCATATTATTGATATGAAATGTTAGGTCATTGTAAATTGATATAAAACTGATCAATTAGGAAGGCAAGCTATTAAGAAATAATATAGAGTTAAAGCAGGGGAAACCTTCTAAAGGAATTAAAAGGGGTTGACTCTGGAGAGCAAAACTAAGAAATGGGGAAGAATGGGCAAGGAGCTACCATTTTTGTTTAAAACATTTTAACACAACTATTTCTTTATTTTATTACTATAAGAAAAATTAAAATTAACTTAAAATAAAAAATAAAAGTGATTTAAATGCATTCAAAAATTTTAAATAAAATTAATTTAAAAATAAATATCTGGGGCTTCCCTGGTGGCACAGTGGTTAAGAATCCACCTGCCAATGCAGGGGACATGGGTTTGAGCCCTGGTCCAGGAAGATCCCACATGCGCAGAGCAACTAAGCCCGTGCGCCACAACCACTGAGCCTGCGCTCTAGAGCCCGCGAGGCACAACTACTGAAGCCCGTGAGCCTAGAGCCTGTGCTCCACAACAAGAGAAGCCACCATAATGAGAAGCCCACGCACCCCAATAAAGAGTAGACCCCCACTGACCTTAACAAGAGAAAGCCTGCACACAGCAATGAAGACCCAATGCAGCCATAAATAAATAAATAAATAAATAAATAAATAAATAAAATTATTTTAAAAAAATAAATAAATAAAAATAAAACTCTGGAATATTAAAATGAAATTCCCAACTGGCTATATCTTTGGGCATCAGAAGCAGATCCAGGTTTCATGGAGCCTGAAGTTTATATAATATTGGAGCAGGGGAGGGTACTTCTTTAAGAAAAAGAATACAAAATTACAAATAGAAAATAGGTATAAAAGTGAATTTTTCTTCTTTGGAATGTGAAAAAGATCACAACAAATTAAATGGGGGAAAAATCAAGTCCATCTCTTACACTATCTCTTTAGGTCATTTACCAGAAATGCTTATGCTTCCTGACTGCAACCTAGCTTCCTCTCCCCACTCAAGGTTCATACAAGAGAGGGCCCCTGAAGCTTAAGCTTCACTGGTTTCATAGTAAATCTTCAGGGTGCTCCAAGATAAAGCATAACACATTTGAGTCTGTATGTACACAGAAATAAGCTCAACTACAATAACCCTGATCCTCTGGTGGAAACAGCCCAATGGGAAAGAAAACACAGAAGACTAGAACTTGGGCTTCAGTTCAAGCTTTGCCACCTTGTGCGTATCACCTAAGGGACCCATTTCCTGCAGCTGTGAAATAAGGAATTGAAGAAGATGATCTCTACATTAACTTGTAGCTCTAAACTTGCTTTTTATGAATAACTACTCTAAAATTAAAAATACATATTAGAATAAGCTGTTCTATTGCACCTCAGAATGTCACCTGGGTAGAATTTATGAAAACAATAACAAAAAGAGAACTTTTATTTCTTTAATTTCTTCACAATACCATCTTGAACTCAAAAAATAACTAAAAATTCTCTGGTCTCAAAACATTGTAAGTACAAGTGAACCAAGTATATTAAGCTCTCAAATTAAATTAATTTCATTACAGTGTTTCTGGGTGGTAAGACATCAGAACCTGCAACACAGGCCATCTTTCTCATCTTTTGATTCCTTGCAGAGCCTTGCCCACAGTAAATGCTCAGTAAATCAGTGTTGTGGAAGGTTGCTGAGTGTTTTGAAATGGCTAAGTACTACATTAATATAAGTTATTTACAAATGTGGAACTGGACTAAATGGGGCTTATCACAAACATCCCTAATCAGTCTTGCTAAGTCAGGGGCCATAACCCATACCCTTCATCCAGATTGCTTTGAAACTCTGAACTAATTAAGCTCCGTATCTGAACGACTGACTCACTGTGCAAGCACAGTCAAGTAACCATCTGTTCAAGTCTTTACCTCAAAGTATTCGTCTTTCATGCCAGCTCTAATTTTCCAGTATTTCATAAACAAGTTATTATTCATGCTATTCCTGTCCTTCATGAAATTCATCATAGTGCATCTCAGTCTTCATTTTTCCAGACCAGAGCCCAATCTATTTTCTCTCCTTCTATGAAAGCCCCTCTTTTCCCATCCTCATTTAAGTAGTCTTTTTATGGATCTTCTTTCTTGTTTTAGCCAAAACACACACACTCTGTAGTCATAGAGTAAATGTATTGGATTTTCTCATCAGGAAAAAACTATAGAACACTTGTGGTGTTAGTTCTCATGCATCTTGCTGGTCTTGTTGGCACCCCAGGTGATGTCGTACAGAATAATAAAAACTAGCATTTACTAAGCACCTACTTTGGGCCAGATACTGCCCTATGCATATTACATGTATCAATTCCTTTAATCTCCATAACAAACATATGCAGTAGATACTATTGTTATTCCCACTTTATAGATGAAGAACTGAGGCAATGAGAAATTAAGTAATCTGTCCTTGGTCATACAACTACTAGGTGGTGGGACTTGAATCCAGATAGTCTGGGTCCAGAGCTTATAGGCCTTACATAGCCTCTCACTGTAAATGAGTTCTCCCTCTACCATTCTCTAAGTATCCTTTTCCCAACTGACATTCACTTTTCTGTCTATTCCCTCAGATATTAAAAACTCTTCCTGGGCTTCCCTGGTGGCGCAGTGGTTGGGAGTCCGCCTGCCGATGCAGGGGACACGGGTTTGTGCCCCGGTCCGGGAAGATCCCACATGCCGCGGAGTGGCTAGGCCCGTGAGCCGTGGCCGCTGAGCCTGCACGTCCGGAGCCCGTGCTCCGCAATGGGAGAGGCCACAACAGTGGGAGGCCCGCATACTTCAAAAAAAAAAAAAAAAAAAAAAACTCTTCCTGTAGATTATTTCACTTAACTTTGGATTTTATTACTCCGACTACCTCAGCATCTTACACAGATTTACACAGTGTCCTCTACTTCAGCTCACTTCAGGAAAAAAAAAAAAGACAACCCCACCTCCATTCACAGGGTGCCCACTGTTTATACTTCTCCACCCATATAAATACCAGTTTGGTGTAGGAGCTAAATCTGATGGGGAATGCAACTTGTAATTGCTGGTGAGGGATCACAGGCTGTGGATTACCTCACCCTCATCCCTGCCTCCCCTCCTATGCTATGTATGTGGAGTTTCCCCAGCCATAAAAATCTCCACTTATTTGGCACTGGATTTGTTGACAAGGCAATCAAGATTTTATGTCTCTGGTGCAGATAACCAGAAAGTCAAGTATTATAAACTAGCAGAGGCAATTTTGTCCTTTGATGTAAGCTTATGTCTGATGTTGGGTTTTTTTTCCCCCACAAACACTAAGTTCCTAAAGACCCACCCTATAAAGCCAATACATTTATCACAAGTGAGAAAACGGTGGAAAGCGGGAAGTCCTAAATGATTAACAGCAAGAGTGTGGATATAAATTGCTTTCAATGACATCAAGTTCTACTTTAAAATAAACAGCTAGAAAACATCCCACCCTTTGCTTAATTACCAATATATAAGTTTACAACTCTGTTTCAGCCACTGCTGGCAACACTTAAGCAGTAGTTTAGTCAAGGTTTTTTAGCCATTAGGGACAGAAATCCTTATCTCCAAAAAACCCCAAAAACCAGGGTAGGCTATGATGAACTCCTTAAAAAACAGGGTAGGCTATGATCAACTCCTTTAGCTTTCGCTTGTCTAGAAATCTCTTCATCTCAGGCAGTAGAGGTGAGTGTTGATGTAGGATCTAAGAAGTCACCTCATGGATACCAATAAGCAGGAAATGAAGTATCAACAGGCCTGTTGGGGTCTGGAGCTGAGAAGCCCCCAGGAACCAAAGTCATGGGCTTCATTGTTCTCTTACTGAGTCCCTGTGGTCTCTTAACTCACTGCTTGTCTGATGCATGCTCCTCTCTGCAAACCAGCTTTCTCTGCTTATTAAAGGTTTCTGCTCTCTCACAACCTCAGCTTGCCCAGGAAGCATGAGTTAACTCTGGTCTGCACTCAGCATGACATTAAGAGTCTGGCACCCACCAATGACTGACAGTGGTCTCTATGCCTATTAGCTCAAATTTTCAAGCAAGATAACCTGGTTGGTCACTGACCAAATGACAGACTGAAATGTCAGTTTCAAGTGTTCACCACTAGTCCAATCACCTGTGGTGAGGGTCACATAGTATGAACTTGGCCACTCAAGTCCATGCTTTTGGGTAAGGGGGATTTCCCAAAGAAGAAGGCATGAGCAGAGCAGGGACCCCAAAATAAATCTACCACATTGCTGAACTAGAATTGCTACTAAGTAAATAACCAATAGAAGGGACCTGACACTTAATGAAGTTTTATAGCCAACTAAAGGATTAAGAATCAAGGAGTTGCCAAACTTCACCTATCTCATTCAGTCTGAGCACTCACTGAATAGCTAATTGAGATATAAAAGTAGAATTACTTGTCAGAAAATATTCACTTGTAGATAGAATGGTAAGACTTCCAGGTGGACTACAGAATAGCACTTTCAAGTCAATATGCTCCTAATCGGCTCATATAGGCTCAATAGAGTCACATCACTTGCGGTTCTTAAGAGTAAACAAGTCTGAAAAAGACGGGGGTAAGTGATTAGTGTTCCTCTGCATGTCTGCATCAACAAGTATACACTGCCAAGGACTCACAGAAGGAATAGACTTATTCATCCTTCCCCCTCCTTAGCTCCTTCCCTCCCTATCCTATTCTTCCCTCTTCCTCTCTTACACTGAGGCTACCCCAGTCACACAGAGCCAAGTCTGGTAGGTACAGTGCTCTTCAGAGGCCACCAAGGTCCCAGCGGCCAGGCAAGATCTGGCATATTTTTACCCAGAATAGTCATAGGTTGTTCAGCCAGAGGAGGCTCTGAACTCCAGTCAAAAGGTCACTGCCAGAGAAACTATGTAAAACATTAGGAATAAGGGCTGAGGCCAGGTTGTAAACAGGAAAATGAGTCAGCCCCCAAGTCAGAAGCTGGAGGATCTGTGGATAGAATAACATAGTGTGAAATAGGTCAAGATGAGCGGCTCTGAAGTGAGTTCATAAATGTCGTGATGGTATTGGAAGTCTGCTTTTATGCGGGGCCTTCCATGTCAAAGTAACCATGTAGCATAGGACACCCCCCTTGCCCAGGCCACCTATCTTCCCTGAATGACTAGGAGAGGCAGGGCTTGGAAGGGTTTGCCTGATGTGTTTGCTCCATGAAAGGCTGCTGTGCCCGTGAGCATTCGGTGATGGTTCTTCCCAGCCTAGATGCCAGAGCTGGTCTCCATGACATCAGGCTTTCTGTTTCTAAGAGGACGAGAAGGGTGGGATGCCAGCAGGATCCCAGTGTATAAAGGAAGGGTGGGCATGGATGGGAGGCTCTAGAAGCAGGGTACGGGATTCTCCATTCCTCTAATTTGAAAGGGGGCCATGAACTCAGCTTTAGTTGATGACACAGTCAGAAGGGTGCAGATGAGCCTGGAGGAGAGCTAGATCGACTTCACAACTTCGGTTTCTAAAAGAATGATGGGGGAAAGGGGCTCTCATTTTTCCACTCTGGGGGAAAATTATCATTTGAGCATTGCCAGCAGCTGCTGTTTTTTAGCAGTAGAGACAGCAGACCAACTTCAATCAGATTCCCCTTGTTCTGAGCGAGTCACTGGAATGGCCCTTCTGTAACACATCTGTCACTTCCTTGCCAGAAACAAGGCTTGGGTTCCAGCTCTGCAGCTGGAAGGAGCCTGGCACCCCTGTCCCACATTCTCCCAGCAAAACAAAGCTTAACCAGGAGGTTGTCAGAAATGAGGTGAGCAAGTTTGTACACAGAGCATTTCTTCTGGTCACAGGGGGCTGGAGCACCCACCCACCTACCCACCCATCCCCCACTCCCTGGGGAGATGTATCCTGTATGTTACTTTTAGAACAACTATGTCTCACTGCTATGCAAGATGGCTAGTGTATTGGATAGTAACAGTTATGAAAATCATTTGCACGGTCTTCTCTACTCTCAGTTTGAAGTTTATTTTTACTATGTAGAGATAAGTTGGGTCAGAGGAGGTCGTGATGGGGTCAGAAGTCAAGAGAGCCACTAGCTATTTAAATGCTTAAACGTGGGCCAGAGTCCAGATCAAGCTTCACCCTTTTGTCGGAGGTCAGCTGGGAGATGAGTCAAGTTAGAGAGATATGGTATCATCAGAAGAGATAACCAACAAGGACCTACTGTATAGCACGGGGAACTCTGCTCAATACTCTGTAATAACCTAAATGGGAAAGAATTTGAAAAAGAATAGATGCGTGTATATGTATAACTGAGTCACTTTGCTGTACACCTGAAATGAACACAACATTGTTAATCAACTCTACCCCAGTATTAAAAACAAAACTAAACTAAACTAAAGAACCCCTGTATATCCACAGGGCTGCAGAACTTTAAATACTTCTCTTGACATCATGTAAACTTCCCATTAAGGAGAAGGTGACCTCAGAACTCTGTCTCCGGGATCTTCAGCATGCGCCTTCTGGGCTAGCCTAGAAGCAGTGGTGACGTGGTCACTATAGGACCATCCCCAACAAGGGCTTATTTAAGGTCAGGTCAGGCGAGGATATCCAACAGGTGTTAAGGAGGATAACTGATCACAGCTCACACCCAGTCCAGGAGGACACGGAGGAGGCCATCTACTGGTGCTGAAACAAAGTGGAGATACGGCATGGCCTAAAAGGTAGTACCTGACCTCACACGGCCTGTTAAGGGATCAAACAAAGCCTCCAGGCTCTGACCAAGAGGACTTCTGCTTTCCAGAGATGTGGGCCCTTGATTTGTGATCAGTGCCACATTCATCAGCTGCTCTGAGGACAGCTCTTCTGCCTTTTGCTGTGCAGTGTCTCACTATGGTAGCATTATCTAGACGGCCCCAATCAGAGAGAACCCTCAGTTGGACCCCAGCTGTCGCTGAGCAGGACCCCAAGGGACCTACCGAGAATAGGACTCCCCCACGCCCATGTCCTCTGCCTGCCTTCTGTCTGTAGCGAAACTCTACCAAAGCATAAGTTTAATCAGAGACATGAAAAAATGCAGAAGCGAAGGAAAACAGTCAAACAGGACCAAATAATAATAGTTTAGCCATTAAACAAAGTCAAGGACCTTTAGTTCCTCCTCAAGGGCTTTAGATAATACCCTGAGCTGTTTTGCAGGTACTGACACTCCCACCAGATGGAGGAAGTGAACTGTACGCTGCCACCAGCTCATAGATCCCAGGCTGATTGGAACCACAAGGTTGATGTTGACTTCCTATTACCTCACCTCCAACCAATCAGAAGAAGGTCCACGAACTGATCACACACCCCACAACCCCCCTCCCTTACCCTCTCTTTAAAAAACCTTTCCCTGAAAGCCTTCGGGGAGTTCAGGTCTCTCAAGCACTAGCTGCCTGGACTCTGCTTGGTGGCCTGCACTAAACACCGCACTTTCCTTTGCCACAGCCTGGTGTCAGTAGACTGGCTTTACTACGCACGGGCGAGCAGACACAAGTTTGCTCACACCCACATAAGTGAGACCCCTCAGAGAGATGCCCAACCCTGGGAACTGGAAAAGGAAACTGAATATTTCCTTGAATGGACGAGAAGTTTCCTAGCAGCACAGACAAGCCCAGGGGCCATGCTGCACTGGCATTCAAATGCTCCAACATGACCATACCCGGTTTATCCATCACCCAGAGCTGCGCACCTGCCTGCAGCTGGGCTGAGTGGATCTAACAAGGCTTGTGCTGCCCCCAAAGCTGTGGATCCAGGTATCGCTATTGATGCCACTGCCACGCCCTTCCTGTCACCCTCAGGCACATCATGCCCCTCTTGCCTCTCATCCAGGACTTCCCTATTGCTGCTGAGTTGTGACTTGCTAATGAGGTGTGAGGTGCTCAGCTGGCCACTTCTAGGCTTGTGCAAATCAGTCAGCCCTTGGAGTAGACTCTGACCAAGAGGGGAGAGGAACCAGTGAGTAAAATCCTTCCCCTTCCTCCTCCTGGAAGGACTGCCCTGAAATGTAGTCCCCCATATGGATTCTCTCTGAAGGTATCCCCCCAAGATGAAACAATCAGTGTTGTCGCCCCCCCCTTCCCATTTCTGCTTTTCTGGTGTTGCTTTAGCCAATTAAGTGGCAGCCTGTGAGTTTCAGGCTCTGCTTTTCCAGACTGCGACAGTCACAGTAAGCAACAGCCTCCAAGTGCGGGCAGGGCTCTGGAAGTGGCAGCTTGAGCTGCACAGGATGAGCCTGGGAGCACTGGGCCAGCAGCTGCACCCCAGCCTCTATAAACTGATCAAAGGTTTCCAGGGCAGAGCTGGCTGCGTACAGACACTGCAGAGGTATGGCCAGCACTGTCGAGATCCTATGAGGCAAAGTAATGCTTTAGGATCCTTGGGACTCATGGCTTAATAGCTGGTTCCTACTGCCACGGCTAGACGGGAGCAGCAGAGCACTGCCCAAGGGATTGGCTCAAAGGAGAAAAGCCCTTGGAGTCCTGGGAGGACATCTGCCCAGGGCAGCCAGAGGGAGGTAGCAGAGCTGGAGAGATTATATGAATTGGAGCTAAGGGGAGCCAGCCCAGGTCATAGCTTAGGTTTGAGTGTCAAGATAAACAGAAAAAAAAAAAAATGACAAACACGAGGTGTAAAAGTGGCCATGGAATGGTGTTCCATACCAAGTCACATCCACTGCAAAAATAGAGGAGGTCTGCCTTCATTCTGGGCGGGCAGAGTTCAAGACCAGGCCGGAGCTCTAAAGAAAGTTAAGCAAGAACAGACCCTACCCTGTCAGCAGCCACTGATGGATCAAAATGAAGGGCTGGGTAAGCCATGCAAATACGTGACATTCCTCTACATCTTACATGCATCTCCAGCATCCTTTCTCCATGTTGTTTTCCCACAGCCATTGATATTTCATTTGGTAAAATGCCCCAAGTTAAGTGTTCCCTAGGCTGCATGTCATCTTTTTGAAAAAAAACGAAAAACAAAAAAACCCACAAAACAGAAACCCCCAGGTGGAGAGGAAATACCCTTAACAACAGCATAGAGGAGGAGATAGAGGCTGCCGTTTCTGAGTTTAAACCCCAGCTCTCTCACTCCTAGCTGTTCCATTCCATATTGGGCAGAGTATTTGACCTCTCAAAACTTCAAATGTCTAAACTGTAAAAGTGAAACAACAACTTGCTGACTCCTAAAAACTGGTTGTGAGGAGTACTAACAACTAACAATATGCAATGAGCATGAGATACATGCGTGAGGCTGCTAGCACCGCACCTGATGCAGAGTAGGTAGTATTTCAATCAATGCCGGAACACCGGGAGGAACACTACGCTTGACTGAGAAGCAGTAGTGGCTAGATAACCCTGTTACGAAGTTATCGACTTAAGTCTGTATGTTTCAAGTTCCAGTGGCCCCTACCACTGAGGGTCTCTCTGGGGTACCAGAAATAGAGCTTTGCACATCATGTCACAACTAACAATCTGCAATGAGTGAAGTGTCCTGTATACTCTAATGGATTCATATGGGGCTACAGCAACCAACAGATGCCAGGAGAGGACACACACGAGGGAAAGGTTGGAACATGAATCTTCGTCTTCCCTGCAGGAAGCTTACGCTTCAGGGCAGATGCTATTAAGTCTTCAGTACCAGAAAGTACCATAGTAACCAAAAAGGACCAGAAAGGGGCTGGTTTCAAGACACTTTTACCATTGCTCAAAATAATCAATGTCAGGACTCAAGATGAATTTTTTTTTTTTTTTTTTTTTGCGGTATGCGGGCCTCTCACTGTTGTGGCCTCTCCCGTTGCGGAGCACAGGCTCCGGACGCGCAGGATCGGCGGCCATGGCTCACGGGCCAAGCCGCTCCGCGGCATGTGGGATCTTCCCAGACTAGGGCACGAACCCGTGTCCCCTGCATCAGCAGGCGGACTCTCAACCACTGCGCCACCAGGGAAGCCCAAGATGAATTTTGTGAAGCAGAGGAATGTAGGTGAACTGCATTTGTTTCACGCACAGGACACTCTTCCCTGTCACCAATGTCCCCTCCGTGCTCTGCTCCCTTCCCTAAGGCATCTGAAGACCACATGCTGCCTCCTCAGCCCTCTCCGCCTGAGCACACATTCCTCAAAAAGTATACTCAATTCCAAACCATTTTTTTCTTTTTTGCAGTACGCGGGCCTCTCACTGTTGTGGCCTCTCCCATTGCGGAGCACAGGCTCCGGACGCGCAGGCTCAGCGGCCATGGCTCACGGGCCCAGCCGTTCCGCGGCATGTGGGATCTTCCCAGACCGGGGCACGAACCAGCGTCCCCTGCATCGGCAGGCGGACTCCCAACCACTGCGCCACCAGGGAAGCCTCCAAACCATTTTAAATGTCCCACTGCCCTCATATCAAAACTTACCTGTCCTGAGATGTGTTTCCTCGTTAATCTCCCTCAGACAAACAGATCTAGGTCCATCTATAATCCTCCCAAGGAACAAGCTCGAATTTTACAGGAGCTTCTTCAAATCAGAATGACTTAGTCCAAAGACATGATTCTAAGAATGGGAATCCGGGCCCCACAGCTGGATGGTAGACAATATTTGAGAGATACCATTTTTAGCAGCCTCAGAGAAGCCATATAGTGAGACCTAGTCTAGCTCTACAAATGATTGGTCCTGTCAAATCTCATCAGATCTGATTTTCCTCTTGGGTGTAAATCTCGCGCCAGAGAGTTAACTCCATGTTTAACTTGTTAATCAAGGAGAGCTTTTTCTGGTTACAAACAGATTCCCAGGGTTAAACAAGTGCTCCTGAAGCTTTACCCAGCTTAGACATGTATCTGAAACATCTAATTATCCCTGTATAGTCTGCATGGCACACAACGCCCGACGGCATTACGTAAACATGAAGCTCCTTACTAATATCGCTGCTCAGTGAACTGTCCTTTTACATTTGCCAATCTGAACGTGAAATCATGCTACCACTACGAATAAGGATAGTATGCTGTGAACAATAACTGCCAAGTTTTGCTATGACCCAAAAATTGTGGGAGTTAAATTCTCTAACTCAGTGAACTGTCCTTTTACATTTACCAATCTGAACGTGAAATCATGCTACCACTACGAATAAGGATAGTATGCTGTGAACAATAACTGCCAAGTTTTGCTATGACCCCAAAATTGTGGGAGTTAAATTCTCTAAGAATTAAACAAAAAATCCATGTAGTGAACTGGATCCAAATTCATAAGGATCTAAACTGCTTGATGCATATTCTCTCTGAATTTAATTTTCCCTTCCACATAGAGCAAGAGGCTATATGAAAGGGATAACTCTTTCCACCTCCCTGGTTGTCGGGTCCTACATTAGGCAGGTGACCAAACCAGCCCTGGTCATTAGTTAGTTGCACTGGGGTTGGGGTGTGGAGCTGGGGTATGGATAGAGTTTATATAAAGTCAAGGACCATCCACCATGTACCAAGAATGCTGACATACATTATTCCATTCCATTCTCCCAACTACCCAATGAGGGGAACTGGGAAATCATTCTCCACATTGAACAGATAAGGAAACTAAGGCTCAGAGAAATTAAGTATCTTGGTCTAAGGCCCAGAAATAATAAAAACTGAAGCCAGAATGTAAATCCAGAGCTTTTCATACTCTTACTGTCTTCACACAGATGTTCAGAAGAGTTGGTTAAGCTCCATTTTCCAGGAGAGGCACTCTGGCAGCAGCATGGTACCATGACATGCCCCCTCCACACTCTATTTTACATCTGAAAATGTTATAGAGCAGGACAGCCTAAAAGAGCCCCTTCCACTTCATAAACTTGAAGGAAAAGTATGAACAAGAGGCCCCTTCCACTGGCTGACAGCTGCCCCCTGCTTCCCCCAAACCTGGAGTGCCAGGTTATATCAGCACAGCAACCGCTTTGTCTGCCTTCCCTGATAGATGTTAAGTTTCTCAAGACTGGGACGAGGTCCTCCCCATCTCTGTGTCACCATGTCTGTGGCACAAGAGAGGCACAAGGCAAAGTTTTATTGGCTATACGAAACTTTCTTTGGGTGCTCCTCCACCGTCTACAGTGGCATTCACTCTATAAACTAAACTCAGTGGTCTCAGTCTGTCCCCCTGGGATACGGCCCAGCCCCTTCTCTCCCGTGTCCTGTTCCCCCTGGACCCTGCTCTCTCCATTTGGCTTTGGAAGGTAATGGTTTAATGGATTAATGAACCTTCACTGATTATTTGGGAAGACCGGATAACAATGCCTTAACTCCTAAAGAATTCCCAAACATTTCAGATGCCAGCAACAGTAGTCAGACAGACAAATTGGCTGAAGGAAGAGGATACTTCTGGTCCTCTCTGTATCACCCTCCACAGGCAATGACTCACCCTAGCTGTGGATGCCCCCTCATCCCCACCAACTTCAGGAATTTAGTTCCACTGACCAAGGAAAACTGCTTCAGATTCACAAAAATTCCCAAGTGCAATAAAAAGCCTACACTCTGGACCTATCACTGTGATATTCACTACATGTTTGACATAGAGGTTTAATTTGGTCTGCCATGAAAATAGAACTGAATAATAATCACAGTCTTTGTGGTTAGGTTTAATTATGGAAACCTACTCATGTACTTATACAGAAAGCCTCACAAGCACGGCAGAAAACCATTTCTTTTCATAAATATTTATAGGTAAAGAGCCTTCTGAAAAGGTTCTTTATTAGTAAATAAATACTTCAAATAAGCAAGGCAAAATAGGGTCCCCACCTTTCATAGGATATATCTTCTAATCATGTCTTGTTAACATTCTCTCTTTTGATTTCCAGTGATAGGCTAGGACGAGCTCCAGCCTCTGCTCCAGGTTGGGGTGCTGAGTCACTTATTTAGAATGGAATATGCAGGGTATCAAGATGGACAAGTACAATCCATATTCAATGTGGTGGTGTTGAAAACATCACCTAATTGAATATGTTAAAATATCCTGGCTGAAGAAATAGAAAAAAAAAAAAGCAATAGAAGCTTTATATCTTTGTACTTTCTGATTTTATGAAATAGAAAATATTGTCCCTGGAAGTCAGACAAAATAATGAACAGCCTTTATCTCCTTTTAATCAAATTTCAAATTAATGTTTTAACTTCAAGTATGCATGGTAAAAACACAATTTCCCCTAAAGCAGTTAATAATAATTAATTTAAGGATGATAGGCTGAAATACAAAATGCATTTGGAAAAAATGGAAACACAGGGAAGTAGATTCATATAAGTGCTTCCATTTGCTGGATGTAAATTCCCTTACTATAATCACCATTTTTTAATGTCCAAAATCTTCCCCACATAGACCATCCTTGTAAAATGCCAAAACAACTAACTTAATAAATCTAGTTTTTTAATTATTAAAATGCATTTTAGGGCTTCCCTGGTGGCGCAGTGGTTGAGAGTCCGCCTGCCGATGCAGGGGACACGGGTTTGTGCCCCGGTCCAGGAAGATCCCACATGCCGCAGAGCGGCTGGGCCCGTGAGCCATGGCCGATGAGCCTGCGCATCCAGAGCCTGTGCTCCGCAACGGGAGAGGCCACAACAGTGAGAGGCCCGCGTACCGCAAAAAAAAAAAAAAAAAAAAAAAGCATTTTAACTGAATTCATTAGTTAATAAAGCCAGTGACTTTTTCATGACTAACTTGTTAAAATTAATTTTGTACTTATAAATTATTAGTCTATCAATCCATAGTATTAATATAATTATCATCCCATAACTAACTTACCATATTAAAATTAATAATATATAACTGTGAAGCCAGTGGAAATGAAAATCTTTAGATGTAGTTAATTACTTTAATGAATACATGAAATTGAAGACTCATTAGGGATTTTAATACTCTGTTTCAAGACTGAAACCACTGTACATTATCAATCGAATTTATTTCAAATACATTTCATATTTAAAAGCTAGATATTAAAAGATTAGATGTCGGTTAGCATCATCTTCATGTAAGCTCAAACACTACAGTTGGTTGCCACACATACTGAAAGAACTGTAACAGCAGAGTAGACCACTGACATTCTTAAAAGATCTAACCTCTTTTAGAGAGACTCACACGATCCCCAAATTTACAAATACAGAAATATATGTATGGGCTCCTAACTTTCCCTTCAGTTCATCCACAAGCTCTACCACGCCATCTACCAGAATTCTATACGACATGCCCTGCTGCCCCCATCACTAGACAAACTCTCCATGCTTCTCTCTTTGGCCAATCCCTCCACTTGTACATGAGAGATAACCCCTTCTTGCCTACTCAAGGTCATTGCTTTATCAATTCTCCCCACTCTCTTCTGCATCCCCACGTTCGCCTCTCTCTCCTGAATTATTCCTATGAGCATACAAAAAGTTTGTTCTTCTTCCACCTTAAGAAAACACCCACCTTTGACCCCATACCTCTCTCCACCCACCACTCCATTCTCTCATTTTTCTTTACAATAAAATTTCTTTAAACGGTCTTAATGTCATCAAATCCCTCTCCCTCTAATGTCTCTTAAGCCCACTCCAAACAGGATTTAGTCCACTCCATCCAAATTGCTCTTGTCCATGGTACCAATGTCCTCCACATTTCTAAAGCAGCGGTCAATTCCCAGTCCCCGTCTTACCGGATCTCTCAGCAGTGTACGACAGCTGATGACTCTTCACTTGGCCTCCAGACCACTGCTCTCTCCTGACTTTCCACCTTCTTTACTGGCTGCTCCTCCTCGCTGACTCCTTGGCTAGTTTTTCCTCATTTCCCCAACCTCTTCACCTTCAGGAATGCCCCAGGGCTCAATCCTTGGATCAATTCTCTTTTCTACTAATCTCACTACCTTGGTGATCTCATGCATCTATACAGGGTTAACTCCCAAATCTGTACCTCTTGTTTGGACCACTCCTCTAACTTTATTTTTTATTTTTATTTTTTTTCGAGGTAGGCGGGCCTCTCACTGTTGTGGCCTCTCCCGTTGCGGAGCACAGGCTCCGGACACACAGGCTCCGTGGCCATGGCTCATGGGCCCAGCCGCTCCACGGCATGTGGGATCTTCCCGGACCGGGGCACGAACCCGTGTCCCCTGCATCGACAAGCGGACTCTCAACCACTACGCCACCAGGGAAGCCCCTAACTTTAAATTCATCTGCCCCACTTCCTATTTAACATCTCCACTTAGATATGCAATATGCACCTGAAATTTAACATGTCCGAAGCCATATTCTTGATCTCACCCTTAACCCTGCTCCTCCCACAGTCTCCATGTCAGTTAACAGCAACTCCAGCTTTCCAGCTGCTCAAGTGAGAAAGCTTGGAGACACCCCTGGTTCCATTCTTTCTCTCACACCATGTCTACAATATATCTGGAAATCTTTTTGGTTCTACCTCAAAACATATCCAGAATCTAACTTAGTCTCACTTCCTCTGTGCTATCACCCTAATCTATCATCATTTCCCACCAGATGCTGCATGTCCTCCAGATTGCTCTCTCTGCTTCCCCTAGCTGCCCTATTGAGCATTCTCAACCCTGAGAATCCGATCAAAAATGTAAGTTACACCATTGGGTGCTTTTCTACTTAGAATCCTCCAATGGTCCCCTTCCTCAGAGTAAAAGCCAAACTCCTAGGAGTTTGGTTCCCCTATCACTGTTGGGTTTATATCTCCTATTTCCCTCTTCATTCACTCCATCCAGCCACACTCACTACCTTGCTGTTCCTTGAACATGAGGGGCATGCTCCTGTCTTAGGGATGTTGCCCTTGCTGTCTACCTTCCTGAAACGGACCACCTTCCAGCTATCTTCACAACTTGTTCCCTCGTGTCTTTCAAGTATTTGTTCAAATTTCACCTTCTCATGGAACCCTTCCCTGACCACCCTACGTAAAAGTACAACAGCTTCCTTCTGTACTTCCACTCCTGATGCCCCTTCCCTGCCTTATTTCTCTCCATACACAGCACTTCCCCTTTTTACATTCTCTATAATTTACTTGTGTTTTGTTGCCTTCCTCCTTCCACTAGAATGCAAGCAAAACGTGGACAGAGATGTTGACTGCTCATTTCATGACTCTATCCCCAGAGCCTAGAAAAGTATTTTGACATAGTAGGAGCTTAACAAAATTTGGTTAATGAATGAAATACTTTTTCTTGGAGAGGTATGTGTTGCACCTGTATGTGCTCATACCATGACTTAAGCATCCTTTTTTATTCTCTGGTAAAATTTCATCTCCTACTTGATGAGCGATATTTGCACTATTTGGAATCTTTGCTCAAATAATTTGATGAATCACTTTTTCTTACCTCTGTTGTCATAGTAGTATCACAAACCAATATGTTTCTTTTGGACAGTCTAGTGATTTTAAATTTTTCTAATTTAAATGCCTTCAAGAAGAATGTGTATATTCTCTAATCTGCCAGGACAATCCTTCTCTCTACTGTCCTACCCTCATCCATCTCATACATTTACATAACCTTCCTGCTCTCTGAAGGAATTTCACTTAGCAGCACCTGCATAGAGCATATTATAGATTTCATAAACTAGCCCCATTTCCAAATGCAACTTTCTACTTTTATTTGTCAACAATTCCATTTTTTGGCCAAGAACCATAACTTTCTCAAACTACTTTTCCCTTTATTCATTTCCATCACCACATCAGCCTATGATCCTTTCAGGATTATTTCTCACAACAAAATAAAGTATCTATAACACGGTGAGAATTACTCTGTCAGTGGTAAGGGACAGAGAAAGGAGCTTCACTGTTGTGTGGATGCCAGCAGACTGCCTAGATTGTCTCCTTCCTGCTAGTACACACGTTATCTTACACCAAGACATCGGTGGTACCTGCTATATCGTGCTCTTCAGATCCTATTAGCATGTCACAACATATTGAACTAGCCTGATGTCCTGTGTGATGAGCAACAACCTTGTGGACAAAATGGTGTCACAGTGCCAGAAAGGAGGTATCACCCACCCTGAGGCAAGACAGTGAAGTTATTATGCTGCTCCTACCAGATAAAAGCAAACTGTTTCTAGAGTATTCTCTGCTTATTTGCCTAGAGGAAAAGGCATTTGCCAGATAAATAAATGCACCACAAATATCAAGGCATGTGTTTGGTTGCTCCAAAAAAGAGACTATCTTAAATGGAGCAAGTGTCCTCTAATCTCTGAAAGGTCTTAATATTGCCTTTTCCCTGGTTACTCTAATAAATACACTCAGGTCTCTTTTGTAGAGCCCAGTCTAGCAAGTTTTTGACCTTGCTTCCATTTAAAGGATGTCGGGCTTATGAACTGATCCCTGTCTGGGGATTAGGTGAGAGGTTATGACTTCCTACTGCAATGAGTAAAATCAGGCCTCTGTTTGCCCAAGATGCAGAGTTTTTTGGTTGTAAAAACCAAGTAGCATAGCTAAGTGCCTATCTATTTCAGTCACAGGGATCCCATCATCAACAGCCATTTCCAAAGATCCCTGATTGTCATTCCAGTTAAAATGCCTATTCTGCAGCCTATTATGGTAGCCATGTTGCCCACCTTGCCTTCTAATGGTAAAGTGCTGCTATTTAAGTTCCATTATCTCAGGATCCTAATATCCCTAGTAACATCAGGGAGCCCCATTTTAGCTTGAGCATCCTCCATCAGCACCACTTGCCTACAGAGAATGACCACTCATTTTTTTCTAAAGGTTTGAGTGGGTCCCTCATCACTGTATCTCTCAAGCTTTCATTAAAGAGTCTCATCAGGACACCCTCAAGGGATTTGATACCTATGATATATCCCCACTGATGATCTTACCTCCCTAAGTGTTTGGATTCCTTGCTCCTATAGTCTATAAAGGAATTTCTAGCATCTCAGTGGAGCTCAAGTCCAAGTTTTGGTCAACCAATCAAGGAAACAACTAGAATCAATGCCACCTATTCAGGCTAGTACACTGAATCCAGAATCTCCGATTAACTGCTCCCACAGGAATAAATTCAACACAGCTAAAATTGTATTTTTCTTTCTCGGACATAGAACCTTCAAAATCCATTCTCTTGCATATTTCCTAGATTTTTTTCAATATTAATTGGCAAAATCTTACAATTTTTAGTGCCATAAACCATCTCCTCCTAGCTTTGACTTTGTCATTGGCATTTTGAGGTATGCTGGGATCCAAGTTGAGTTGTAGGTCTGGGAATGGTACATAGGCACATAGAGAAAACTGTCTTTGTAATGCAACTCCTTCAGGTGACAGAAAATTCAATCGAAAGAGGAGTAGCCTCATCAAACAGAGACAAGGGTGGTACTTCAGCTGGCAAGGATGGCTTGACGACTCTAAGGATTCAAGGTACCCCAAGTTCACCAAATCCTGCCATATCCCCTGTTCTAATTCTCAGAGTCCCACCCTTTTTCTCTCAAAGCCCCAACTTTAACATAAGGGACCTGGTTGTGAATTCAACTGACACTCTAATTCAGCAACCCACATGATTGCATTTGGCTTTTGACCTTTTCCACCCTGAATTACAAAAGATAAGAGATTCTTTTAGCGTAGTCATAGCAAGTCCCTAGTTTTTAATCCACACTTAGAGAAAAAAAAATGTAGGAATTTAAGATCAAATTCTCTTTCTTTAAGGTACCCAGCACTGTTAGAAGCAGCTACCACACCACCCCTGTCCTTCAAATCCTCATCCCATCACATTATTTTATGGAAGCTCCTGCTTGGTTCCCAAAAACCTTTTTCCTTCACTTAATTCTAGAAGTTCACAGGTGTGTTATCTGATGACTTGCCCCTGAATGTTATGGTATGCCAGGGTCTCATTCCTTACGCAGCTGGACTTTCTAATACCTTCAGCTCCAACTAAGCCAGACAACGGATCCCAGTCTCCCCACCCCCCATCCAATTTCTCTGTGGTTCCATTTTTTGAAACCATTCCTGGTGCCAAATTTCATACCAATCAGGGTTCTTAGTTGCAAACAACAGAAATAGCAAAACTGAGACTGGTTGCTTTAAGCAGAAACAGAATTGATTGAATCAATGTTGGATGTTCTCACATAATCGCTGAGGAGGCTAGAGAAGGGCTTTGGAAAACAATCAGGAACAACAGGAAGCTAACAACCACCACCAAAATCATGCCACGGAGTTCAAGGCTGCTGCTTCCACTGGACCACTCAGCTACTGACCAGCATCACACCACCGGTGCTGCACTCTGCCTTAGTAAACTGACACTTCTATCACCACTGCTGACATGGAGTGGATTCTCCACTCTCCCTGCCCATCCACTGGTTCAGAGCGAGAATGCCTGATAGGCTAGGTCTTACGTATGTCACGAGGCAAAGGCGACTGCGAAATGGGAAGGGAAGGGAACGAAAGGGAAAGGAATGCAGGTATCTCCTTTATATTATTGGGAAGCATCACTACAGCACAAGAAGATAGTTTTTATGTGAGCCAAAGATGGAAACTTTCAATGCTAAGGGGAAAACAATGTGTTGAAAAAGTTTCATATATTTGTGGGTGTTTGGCATCTGTGGAGGAGAAGAATATCTTATAATGGAGAAAAAGAAACTTGGTAAAGAGTAAAAGTACCCTTGAGTTTAACCATGTAAAGAGAATCTGGAAATAATGCTCTTGATCCTCCATCCTTTTTTCAGTTCTCACTTAAGCCCAATTCATGAAAAGGTATTTAAAATATCTGCTAATATTTTCTCAAGAATGTTTTAAAATTCCACAAGGACCTACGGGAGAACATTTGCTACCAATTTGAATGGATACAAGCATCAAAGAAGAGAAAAATTCTTATAATAACTTGATTCCACGCTTCCCTTTAAATGTGTGCAAAGCACATTATGGCAGAGCATGTTAAAGCTATCTGTCTTCCAACAAGAACAATTAAGAGGAGAAACAATAAAATACAACAGAGCAACAATGGAGAACCAGAAATCTAACTGGAGGGAGAGAGGAGAAAATATGTGACTTGGCAAAGGAATTATGAGTACTTGGCACTTTTAGATATTTTGCCATTGGTAAAGAGCAAAGCATTTTTTTCTCCATATTAAAACAACGGAAGATATAGAAGCTACAGAACTACACAGTGATCTCTCATCTTGCACAAGGATGTATCCCTCCCTCTTGCTGTATATCACCTGAGCATTATTTAAGTACCTCAATTTATCTGCTTGTTAGCATGTGAGTGGTTACACAGGTTTCACTATGTGTGCTTTGATTATAGACATCCAGAAGACAAAATACTTCATAAAAATGTGATTAGATGGATCACAGGAGAGAAAAGGGGGAAAAGGAGACAGCAAGAAGGAGACAAAGAGGGAAGTGACTATTCTATTTTACTATTTCCTCTGTGTGTTTATGTACCTGTGTGTATGTGTGTGGCTTTGACTAGCAAATTTGCTCCATTTTAATAGAAACCTTAAACTTCATAATTCTGTTTTTTTATTATTTCTAAATATAAAAGCCAGTGCCAGCTATTCACAACAGTCAAGACATGGAAAAGAAGCTAAGTGTCATTGGACAGATCAATGGATAAACACACACACCACCACCACCGGAATATTATTCACCCTGAGAAAGAAAGAAATCCTGCAACTTGCTACAACATCGATGGACCTTGAGGGCATTATGCTAAGTGAAATAAGTCAGACAGAAAAAGATAAATACTCCATGATCTCACTTACATGTGAAATCTAAAAGAGCTAAACTCAGAAACAGAGAGTACAACGGTGGTTGCCAAGGGTTGGGAGGTGGGGGAAATGGGGAGATGTTGGTCAAAGGGTATAAACTTCCAGTTATAAGATGAATAAGTTCTGGGGATCTAATGTACAGCATGGTGACTATATTTAACAATACCGTATTATATACCTAAAACTTGCTAAGAGAGAGGATCTTAAATTTCTCACCACAAAAAAAGGTAACTAAGTGAGGTGATAGAGATGTTAACTAACCTTATCGTGGTAATCATTGTGCAATACAGACTTATATCAAATCATCATGCTGAAAATCTTAAACTTATGCATGTTATATGTCAACTATATCTCAATAAAGCTAGGAAAAAAAGTTAATGCCAGGTCAAGACACAATGCTATACACTGAGAAAAATATAAAGGTAGTTTATATTTTCAAAGTAGTCTATGAAGTCAGAGGGATATTGTGAAATCACAAGTAAAACTGGAGAAGGGAAAAAAAAGGAAAGAAACAAAGAGCGGATAGCTTCAAAATATGATGTTAAATATTTACCAAATTCTCTTGGTTACCAACCGACACCTAAGACCAAAGTTCACCACTTTCCTTTCTTCTGAAGCTAAAGCCATAGCGGTCATGGCCAAAGCTAGAAGGCCTGCGGGGGGTCCAGAGGAATTTAAGAGGAATGACTCTGAGCCCTGGAGGTGAAGAAGCAGAGAAAGTATTTTTTCTTATTTCTCTGGCAACATTTTTTTAAGTGTTTTTAACATAGCTCTCCTAGATCTCCTTACAAGTCCTTGCCAGCTTGTGAAAAGAAAGCTAGGAAACCACAAACTTGGCCTGTAATTAAACAATCTCAGTTAAAGGCATTAAAAGCAGTAACAACAAAAATGAATTAGAAGTTGGTATACAAGACGCTACAATTATGCTCTTGAAAAGGCTGTAGTCAGGAAATGGATAAACTCTATTTTATATTGGAACTTTGTGACACGAGTGAATATATGAGCGTTTCTCGAGTCCAGTGATTGTCAGACTTTTTTTTTTTCCTTCAAGTAATCCTTTGACTCTCTACCCTAAAGAATACAGCAATATATGGAGAGCACCGTTCCTGTTTGAAATCACGAATGCAAACAAGAACACATTGTAAAGGGTTGAATATTCAGCTGAATCCTCTGGATACCCAAGAGGGTGATATAGGAAAGTTAGGGATTATTATTTCATATAAATTCTCACTAATCCATGAAAAGAAAAAAAAGATAATAAAAGTCCACAAATAAGTAAAGAGCAATTTAATTTTGTTATAAAATAGTAGTTTCAAGCTCCTCTCAAAATTGAAACAAGAAATTGTATTTTATTTCTACTGGACTGTATGTACCATTTGGCAAGGGTCAATTCTGTCTTTTCATTGTTGCAATCCCAGCATCTAATAGGGTATCCGACATAGAAAAGATGCTCAAAACATATATTCTGATTAAATAAATGAATATTCAATATATAGAATAATAATTCAATAAATATTTGTGTTAACTTCATGTATATACTAAAATATACTTAGGCCCCAAATAATGTCAACTAAGAAATAAGCAGAGGCAGAAAAGGTGAGAAAATGAAAGAATGAGAAATAAAAACAAACAGATGGAGAGGGAGAAAAATATCACTTGCCTTTGGAAAATCCTATCGGCAGTTAATCCATTGATCATGACACCCTGAAAACTCTCATCCTTCAACTAATAGAGGCTCTTCTTCAAATGGAATAGCTACAGGAGCCTCCAAAGAGATAATATTGTTCTGGGCATAATTAATGATCCCCTCCCCTGTCCCATTACACCTAATAACATAAAATGAAGTCTTGTCTGTCTGTGCAATTATTTGGGGGACCTGTTATAATGTCACAGAATCAGAGAACCTTAGAGCTGGGAGGAAACACATGAACCATCTAATTCAACCTCATTAATTCACAGATGAGGAATTTCCCAGAGGCATTGAGTACCTTGGCCCAGTGCCCTGGCAGCAGCATGAAAACCTGAAACTCTGTTCTTCAGAGTCCTGAAGTCTTACACCGTCAAGATATTTGTTAGTTTGCATTCACCAGAGTTTTAACCATTCATCAGGAATTTACGACCTTTCAAACCACTTCTTGGTTTGAACTGCCTCTTCTTCCATTCTAATAGCAATGTGACACGGTCATTCTCTACAAAACTCACGGGTTGACCAAGTTCCACTGTGGTATCAGGACACATACAGGCTGGATAGAAACAGCTCTATAGCAAATATTTAGATTTCTAGGCTCTCATTTCCCAGTCATAAGTTAGGTCTTTTTCCCCATCTCTGGCATTTATCCTGCAGTTAGGTACAATGTAATAGGCAAATGTATTAAACTGTTTCAATGATGAAACCAGGGCCTCTAAATCCAACTGGTAGTAACAGGACCCAAATGCTTCAAAAAAAGATAGGTGCTTAATTCCCAAAGTGGATGTTCAGGGGGAGTCTCAAAAAGTGGTCCAAATGAAAGCTACATGAGAGGAAATAAAGTTGGGGGACCCTATGTATAAAACACAATTCTCCAAAATTCCTCTTCTCACCTGGGTATGACAGAGAGCTACTTGAATGTCATCTACCAGGATACTGCAAAGAACACTAAATTGTACATCACTTTATTCAAGCTTCTTAACCCCAAGAGACTCATGGACAGAAATGATTCATTACTACATACAAAGATCTATTAGATGCTTGAAAATCTCTGGAGACAAAGATACCTCAAATAGCCACAGAAGGATATGAGTAAGGAAGATATACAAGTTACATATACAAATTTTTTCTATTTCTAATTCAAACTGAAAATAATTTTTTTAATGCCCATTATTCTCCAGAGAGAAGAAAGGAGTTTCTGTCTACAGTACACATCTCTGCAGTCTAAAATGTGGTATCAGCACATTACCCACCATGGGGGCACAAAAACGAAGTTCAGGTCCTCATTTTAGAATCAGCATGGGTGGCCAGCAACTGTCAATTGCACCAATGGGTAAATAAATGCACACAACTTCCCCGGATGCCTGTCGTTTTCCTCTCATCACATCATATACAGTAACCAGCTTATAGGGGGGCAAAAAAAAATCCTCAAAACTGTTTATTGACTATAATTAACAGGGTTTATAGTATTTGAAATCAAATAAGCACTGTGACTAATGCCATAAAATATGACACATAAAAATGACATAAAACCAGCGTGGTTGGTTTTATATTTGACTTTCCAGTGAAAGTCATTTTCGTGGTTTCCCTGATGAAATGGTGTTTCGGAGGTACAGTAGAACAGGGCGTCACGGCCCCCAGTCTCCATTTGCCACTTTACCATTTACATGATTTCAAGCCGAAACCTGCTCTCCTTCCTATGTTATAACAAAATATTGCACAGGATGGAAACGTAAGCCCCACCACCCGTGTTCTAGGGCATTTGCAGCAACCATCGAATGTAAGCTAGGAAAAAAATACAGAACTCTGAACAGATCACCCAGCTGCTAGTGTAAATTTATAGCAGGCTGTAAGTCTTAATAGTGTTCACAAAATTATTGAGCAGTCCTTGATAACAGGGTGTTATAACAGTGCAAACTGCAGTCAGAAGAACAGGATGTGGGTTGGGACCCTTGAAATCAACCTTCATTTTTTGACCTTATATTTGATATTCTGCTATAAAGCCTCCAATTTTAATGTTACACTTGTCAGAGTCAATGAAACTGAAAGGAGCCATAGACAGTATCTACGACTCCATTATTATAGCTATTATTATAATATCATCCATTTAATATAATATCATCATCATTATATAATATTACAAGTATTCATGGTGCAGAAACAGAATGCTGTAGGACAAAATAACTTAGCTGCTGACCCTTTATTATAATGAATAAAGCAGTAAGCATTCTTGCTAATTTTAATAAGACAGAAGTCTTAATGCAAGCTCCCCTCCCCCACCCCCATTTTTTTTCTAAATTTTATTTTTAACCTGCTTGGGGTCCAAGAAACCATTTCCTAGCCTGGAGTGACAGGCATTTGCTAATGACCTTTCCAGCAGGGCTCGTGCGTTTGAGTGGCTTTCTCCAGCTCCCTCACAGACTCAGAGACTCGGGGTGGCCCTTAACAGCCCATTTCTACCTGAGGGTCTTTTTATTTAACTGAATTCTTTAGTGACAGTGATCTATGGAAGAAAGAATGCTGCTTGGGGTAGGAATGCACACACGTGTTTTCAGCTCTTTTATATTCAGGCCTGCTGTGACTCAGCTGGCAAGTTCAAAGTTATAAAGTCATTTTTTATTTCTTGGGGGAAATCAGCTCAGTAAAAGTAAGAAAACTTAAGAAAATCCAAAACCTTTTCTTTGAAGGGAGATGTGGGATAAACTTTCAAAATGATTTCAATTTGTGTCTAAGTGATGGTACAGATCACGAAGTGACAACCATGAAGGTCCATTAAGTGAATCTAAAATAACAAATAAAATAAATAAAATTAAAAATAATATGTAAAGTAATTCCTTTGATAAAGTGCATAAATTGGCTGTGTGTTATTATTGTACTTGTCAACCTTCACGGAGCATATCTCTAACATAACCTTGTACTATAATTTTTTCCCAGGAGTTTTAGTGAGAAAATAGAATTCCTCTAATGGAGAGTTTCTTTACACAATTGATTTAGTTCTTGAAAGTAGTTCATTTTTAGGTCATAATATTGAATCAACAAATTCATATTCAGACTTTGCCTTTGGAGAAAATCCCGTGGCAGTATAATTAGTCCTTTCTACCTGAGGTCAGAAATGTGGCAGAAAAATGGCACCATTTTAGGTATTGGTAGAGGAAAGTTCGATGATAAAAGTGGGAAAGAGAAAAGAAGAATAAAAAAGAAAGGTCCAATACATGAAGTGACTGCTGTTTTATTAGAACAGTGCTTATAGGTATGAGAAAATATTTAAAAGACAAGTAAATAACAGTGAAATCACATAATTTTTTTTTTGTATGGATTTCAAAACTGAAGTCATTGGAGAAAGATAAAACTGAGGTTTTAAGTGTTGAGAGTAATTCTGGAAAATGTTTGCCCACACAAATCCTAACTGGGCCTATTCCAGACAATGTGGAGCTGCCCAACTAGGTTAATTTGGACCTTATCACATCCTGAGGTACCCGAAAGGAAAGGTCTGAGAAATATCAGTGCATAAAAAAAAAAAAATAGATGTGGAAAAAGATGAACAGATGAACAACATAGCCTCTTTTCTGATCAGAAACAAGCCTGCCCACCACCCACAAGAAAGCACTTAATGCTTGTAGGTCTCAAATTTGCCTGAATTTATTCTGGGACTTCTGGATATATCTGGAAAAATCTAGATGATGTGCCTCAACTTTTGTAAGAAACCTACAATAAGCGCAACAAGCAGGAACATCAAGTCTGGTCCTTATTTCTGGATGTGCCTGCAATTCAGTGCATACTTTACAAAAGTGCTTTTGCAATTTACTCTTCAACATAAATATTCTTTCACAAGCAAGTTATTTAAATTGGATCTAAGCTTCAAAAACCAATGTCATATTTGTCACCCTTCTAGTTTAGCTTTGGTATGATTGGAAAATTCTGCACAGCTAAGGAAGTGTGCCAACCATAAATTAAAATAAGGTCTGAAGGGGCAGCATGTAACTACATGGTTTACAAGCCTACAAAGGATCTAATGTCATGAAGTGTATGAGTAACCAACCTTGGTGACAGTCATTTTCCTCAGCTGAAACTCTCTATTAACTAAAATAATCTGTGAGACGTCCTATTGCGTCTTTAGATTTCTCATAAGGCTTTTAGTACTTTCAAAACTCAATTTCTGAAATTTCCTGCACATGACCTCTCCAAATGCACCTCCTCCTGGAATTTCATGCTCATCACAACTGACTGTGTGTGAGCATCCAAACACTTCCCCTCCCTACAGGAAAGTGCATTAACCTCTAGCCACCTGGCTGTGCCATGTCCCTATTGGTTAGGCTTAGCATTTAAAACAGCTGTTCCAGAAGTGATTGATGACTGGAAATGTGCAACCCTTTTGTGTCCCCGAGGACAGGTCACCCCAGACCCTCTGTCACTGCCACCAGTCAAGATGTCCTGCTGAACCTGCACACCACGCATCCTTTTTTTTTTCCATGCATCCTCTTTCCAACCAGTGCTCGTTTATCAGTGAAATCTGCCAAAATGATTCATTTCAGGTGTGCATCTGAGACACAAACAAGAGATACCCCTGTTTAATTGCCCATAAATTGCTTTGTAGTCTCCAAGAACTCAAGAGAACTTTTGCAAAGTAGTTCCAAATTCAGAAGCTGAGAAGAGTATTTCCAGTAGAGTTGAGAAGCAGCATCTGGATGCATGATGTTCAAAACCTCTCTGGAAGGCACGATGATTTACAAGTACTGAAAAACTAAACTTAGCAGAGAGGATGTTTTAAATATATAACAAAAGTACAACTATTCTATTTTCTATTTGTTTCTATTTGTTCAGGAAACTCCGTTCTCAAGGTCTGCTGCCCTCAAAAGTTGAGAAAATTATTTAATTCAAGCTTTCAAACTGCTCATGTAAAATGGTATAATTCCATTTCTCATCCAGGCAGTGGTGAGATGTATAATCATCAGGCAGTTACATGAAAAAAGGTTTTCAGGACAAAGCTACTGGGAAGAGGTATGAGAACAAAAGCCCTGTGGAAGTATAATTTGGGGTTTATTCCACATTGAATATGTGGCTTTGTCTACTGGTAAGTGGGGCTCAGGTGTCAGTCCCACCCCTTCCCACCCGGGGCACACCACACCTTTGCTATTTCCATACCTTCCCACACCACCCCATGACTCCCCTGGGGTGTTACACTCTGGTTGGGTGTTCTCTAATAGACTCAGGCCATAGGACAATAATTTATAGGTAAAATTTCAGAACAGTCATACCAAAAATTATCACTCGAAGGCTGAAAACACATATTCACCAAGAATGGGGGGAGGTATACTTCTTAAAAGACTTCTTTTTTTAATTTCCAAAAAAAAATGCATGTTTAAATGTTCTAACAGTATTTGCTACATAGGACATATAGATATTGCATTGGCATATTGATTATTTAAAAAAAACATGAATGATATATAAAGTCTGGAATCCAAAAGTGAATTTATTATCATTAGATTTTACGCTTGAGTTAATTAAAAGATGTAGCCACTAGTATTAAATGCACACACATAAAAATAAAAAATAAAAAATAAATAAATGCACACAAGAATCTGCATAAAATTGTTACCAAAAAAAACCAAAGAAGGAAAGAAAGAAACTTGGCATTGTACTGGCAGCTTGAAATTTCCTAGACAATTTTCATTACCTTAATTTAAAGTATTTACCAAATGTTCACAGATTTCCTGGCATTGTACTACTCACCACAGTGTAGTTTTCATAATTTGGGTTTGATATAGATCAGTGGTTCTATAAATTAAATCATGATCTTACAGGGTGAGACCTATGCATCAGAATGTTTAAAAAGCTCTCCAGGTGACTCTCATCTTCAGTGGTTGAGAACCACTGGTGCAGAGCAAGGATCTCCAAGACCTCTTAGGAAAAGACAGATGCAATGATGAAGAACCCAGGAGAAATAAGTACCCAAATAGAACATGCTAATTGTGTAAATAAAATACTAATTCTGTGCACAGAAGTAAAAGTAGATTGGAAAGCATGGATGTGTGATGTGGTATGTGGTTTAGGGTCTATGGTGGAGGGGTGGCAACTTCTCAGGAAAGATACACTATAAATCAAATTATAAAGGTCGACAGAGCCACTGAATATTGAATAAAGGGGCAGGCATTTCAAGACCAACCGTCAAAACGATCTGAGCATTCAAGCCACCAAGCAATAATGGCTGTGATGTGATTTATCTTTATATCATTGTTTAAAAAGGAATGCTATTTAAGACTGGGATTTTTTTTTTCTTATGGAAAGTTTTTTATTTTGGTTGATTCTCATAACTGTTCTGGAAAATATTCCACCCTAAAGAGAACTGAACTCTTTGTCTAGCCTAAGAGTGAATGAAAGAGAGCTAAGCAGAGCAAACAGAAAATAACCAATAACTCAAAACGAAGACAAGCACATAAACGTTGACTGAACACTACTTTAGTTTTCTTTCTTTAAGAAAGGGAATCATGTTGAGAATCCTAGGAGTTTTCATAAGATGCATAAAGAGAAATTACATGCTTATTCACATAAACAGTTTTGCAATATGAGGACACCAAAAACACTTGGAAAGCCTGTCTAACCCCCTTCAGGAACTCTGGCTAATGACATTTCCTGACAGAATAATTTATCCTGAATTTCACACCCTGCAAGCATAATCAAGGATAAATACATCTTAGTAATATATATATATATATGATATATATATATATATCATATATATACCTCAAGTTTCCTATCTCCAGGGATATTTTTCCTACCTATTATGATAATACTTCACTATCCCTGTGTTCTTCAAGATATCAAAAATAGTTGTGATGGAACAGTCTAGTTTACTTCTTATATTTAAAAAGGTCTCCTGTTTTTGCTTTTACTTAGGCATGTATAAAAACCAGTATGTGACCTACTTTTTACCCACAGCGCTTAGGTCACTTTCTAAGGCTCCTTGCTCTTCACTATAGTTTTGGTCTTTTCCATCCCTACCTGGCTCCAAACCACCCTCGGGGTATTCTTGCCAAACACTATTTTACTGTGTCGTCCTCTGCCCAGGAACCAACAAGTGTTCCCTGTTGGATCAAGACCTGAATATTCAGCTTGACCCTCCAGAATCTGATGATGCTGCCTGTTTAACTCTGTGTCCACCTCTCCTCAATTTTTCATTCCAATCCAGCCAATATTTGAACTGCCTTCCATGGAAATCATATTTTCACTCATATGTTCACTCAGTTAACATTTACTGAACAGCAGCTGAGTGCCAGGTCTGGTGCTCATTCCTGGCCCCGTACTTTTGCTCATCCTTGCTCCTCTCTGTATAGTCACACCTCACCCATTCTTTAAATCCTGGCTCAAATGCCCTGTTCTCCACAAAGCTCTCAACTCTGCTCACCTACCACTTGGCTCCCTTATCCTCAGGATCCCTAAATCAGCATTTCGCAATCTGGGTTTAAACAACACTGTCCTAGAACACTTTCAAAAGTTCCATTCCTCAAATAAAATTGGAAACTCTGGTTTAAACAAAGTTAAATATGTTTCTCTACTATAGGTATTCTCAGAGCCTTTAAAAAGTTAACACCAGTTGTGAATTCCTAAGATGGGTATATAGGAGTCAGCATTCCAAAAACTAACTTGGGCATGGAGGATAATTTTTTTTACAGCTTAACTACTGATATCCCAGGGAAATTTTGTTTGGGAAATGTTGTTCATTGGTATTTAAAATTGGTACCACATGATTTATCACTTAATTGTGCTGGCTGTCTGGTATTATCCTATTACTCCTCTGTCCTTTCTATGCATCTTAATCCTTTTCACATATCCAAAATACTGTCCTTCCAGCCTTTCGACTAAAAGCAAATGATTAAAGCGGAAAATACTGTTTGTCTCAACCCTTGGTAAACGTTTCCTAAAACGCAGTAATTTACATCCTGCCTTAGTAAACAGTATAATGAATGAATCTTTGATGACTGAGGCAGGATGAAACAATAAAAAGACAACAGCACCACTTTTTAAAATGACCTCATGCAGACCACCTCTCTGGGCCTCCAAGTCCTCATCTAAATAATAAGGGGAACCTCCTAGTTCTGAGGGTCTATCTTCCTGCATCTCAGTATTATCACCGCTTAAATGAGTATTCACTGTATAGCCCTATAAAGGTAAGGACAAGACAATCAGATAGTAGACTGAATTCATCATTCCCAGAACATTCTTAAGAAGTCTTTGTGCTTTGTGCTCTTTCTTATTATTCTAATATTAACTTATTTTCTTATTATTTGCCTCCTTTGAATAAAAAACATTCCTGTAACCTTAGGTTTCTTGTGATTTGGATTTGAGTTAACCAAGGCTTCACTAGACAGAGAATGGGATGCCTCTCAGCTATAATATTAACAACAACATTCCTAGTGCGCTAATTCACAGTATGCATCTCTGGTCATTGGTCAGGTGTAGTCCCAGAGGGCACTGGCCACGGTAAGGAAAACTTGCTTAAGGGGGAGGGTGGGCCTGAACCTGTGAAAAACAGCTGAAGTAACAGCTCTAGTTCTAGCAGTTTAACAACTAAACAATGCATTTCAGAATTTAGGGATTTCTAAGTTAACAAATACTAAACTTCTTATGGTTCAAGAGTCCATTTCAAAAAAATCTTACCATAAACCCAAGATTCCAGAAATGGTAACTGTTAATCTCTATTCCATTCTTCTAATGATTTTTGCAACACTGATATGCTTTTCTCACAATATTTAATGCAAAATGATAAGCAACTCAAATTTTCATATTTTTCTTTTAATAATATGTTAAAAAGGGGTAAATATCACATTTAGTTCAAGCTATAATGAATGGAAAAATGGACTATTTCTTTCAAGAAGATTTAAAGTGTGTGACTTTGGGCAAGTTAACTTCTCTGTGCCTCAGTTTCCTCATTTCCCCCCTCCTCAAGGTGGGGATTATAATAGTACCTACTTCATAGGGGTGTCACGAGTGTTCAAGAAAAGAATGTTTTAAAACACTTGACACATCATTGTTGCTGTTGTTATTATTGTTATTTTTATTATGGTTGTTATCGTTTGTTATTATCCTAAAAAAAAAATATGACAGTTAGAAAGGATTCTAGTAAGCCTCTTGAGATTATATCACTTTGATCTGAAAGTCAAAATCTTTTTGCCCTGCTCTAAATCAACCTACAAAAATAGCTAGATCCAAGTTGGAAAAACCCAGAAAATCCTTTTCGTGTGATTTCTTTTGCCTTTAATAGTTCCTCCCTCTCAAGCACTAAGCATCTGTCTCCCCCAATTCATGTCATCCAATACAATTAAACGGGGAAAAAAAAGTAAAATAAAATTGGATGAAACTAGATTGAAATGGTCAGCTCAATTCTTGACACACAGATTGGAGGATGGATTAAGGGGTAAAAAGAAGTTTTTCCTCCCCAGGCAGGAGGCACAACTTGTACCCCCATAAATGTCAAATAACCAGCTGTGTCACTGTGCGTAGGTGGAGAAACCACTAGATTAGATGACCTCCATGGTTTCCTTCCAACTCAGAGTCAGCCTCAAAAGCCACACTGTTGCTTTCTGGAAAGTCAAGTCTGAAGGGAAGGATCAGTCTAAATATTATCATTTAAAAAAGAAGCCCAGGGCTATTTAACAATGAAGCATAACTTAGTTTTGAGGACTACAATCTCAACTAATTTACTTAGATAAATTTTCCAATGCAGATTGAGATAACATGAAGTAATGTTTGGGTTAAAAGTTAATTCTAAATATTTGCTACATTCAGAGTTAGTACACTGTCAGTCATATATTTTGAACTTGCATCTGTGTTTAACCGAAGCAAATTCTACTTATATAGGACTAAGTGATGTTGAAATAAAAATCTACTGTGGATTTTATACATGCAGATTAACAATCAGAAGATTTCATTTACCTAAACCCTTCCTTCCATTTTTTTTTTTCTTAATCTTGGATCCTACTTATCCAAGAAGGCTTCCTTTCTGCTGGATTGAATTTAAATAACTTCAGAAACCAAAGGAAAAGTAAACTTACCTATTGATAATGATATTGCTCAAACACTTTTTTCTAAGTCTTCAGCACATTTTTTATTTGTTATAACATTTAATAATTATTAACTAATGGAAGCTCTTCAAGCAGATACTACCTTCCTTTGGATTGGGTCAAACACAACTAACTTATTAATAACAAGAATATATTAATCATTAACTATATGCTGTGCTAGTTGTTTTGGGGGGAACGAGGCTACCTAGAGTCCCCACTCACAACGATTTACAATAATTAACGTAACCTGGATGATGTAGATGAGAAATGCAATGGAGCTCAGAATATTCCATTCTCTCTAACTTGAGATGAAAAGAAACATCCTAGAGGTTACTAAGGACATTGCAGAATTGAAAGTACAGTTTCTGGGCTCCAGAAGCTCACCTAGTAGAGGGATATAACTGTCAGATTCTAGATACAAAGACTTTCTCTCGGGGCTTCCCTGGTGGCACAGTGGTTGAGAGTCCGCCTGCCGATGCAGGGGACACGGGTTCGTGCCCCGGTCTGGGAAGATTCCACATGCCGCGGAGCTGCTGGGCCCGTGAGCCATGGCCGCTGAGCCTTCGCGTCTGGAGCCTGTGCTCCGCAGCGGGAGAGGCCACAACAGTGAGAGGCCGGCGTACCGCAAAAAAAAAAAAAAAAAAAAAAGACTTTCTCTCTTGTATTTATTGCCCCAAAGATAGAAAATTTCAAAAGAACAGTAAATGAGAATACTGGATACCTGAAATACTACAACTGAAGCGAAACTTTAAATAGATCATCTACAGATAAAAACTCTACAGAGAAATCCAATTCACTCTGCCCAGAGAAAGCCCCTTCGGAAGTTTTAAAAGAGGAGGCAAAAGCAAATGTTCTCTCAGACACAGCAAGTGTATTCATTTTTCACCCGTCTCAAGGCCTGCAGGCTCACTAGGGCTAGTTCACAAGGACACATCAGTCAGGAAGACCTGTGACCAATGGCCCTCGTGACTAATGGACTAAACAGGGAACAAAACTCCCCAGCTCCCAAGTATGGTAACTGATAAATGACAAGGAAAAAACTTGTCTGTTCTGACCATGGAAATTCCTTTCCTTTAAAGCGAGGTTGTTTACCCAAATGCTTAAAGGGGAATCATGAAACTGCTCATGTTCTGGAAAAAGACACACTAGCTGATAAAAAGATGGTTTCTCCAGTAATACGTGAAAAACACCCAAACCTTTATAATCACGCCCTACTGCTTAAGCTGGCATTCTCTCTGTCTCATCAGTTTCATCAATCAAAGTATATCAGGGTATGAGAGTTTATAAAACAAATAAAGAATCCCAAGGAAATTACATGTCATCTGTGCTCCCCAAACTAAAGTTTCCCCAGCACCTGTTTTCTCCTTGTTAGCAACATGAGAAGGGATACTATCTATAAAGAGATTTAAGACGTATCATGAACTATGTTATATGAGAACTTGTCCTTCTGGAAAACAAATTTAAACATATAGGAAATCTTTTTTTAAGGGCCTTCATGGATATAGACCATCCCCCCTCCCCCGCAACAGTTGCCTTTTAGGCTCAAAAATACTGAACTAGACCTATTATATCAAAAGAGCATTTCTATCCTAGAAATTTTTTAGAGAAACAAGCCTCAAAATAGACATCTTCTGTTCAGCGGCAATCACCAACCAATTCTTCTGCTGATCTGACATTCCAACAAGACTGACAATCTATTCATTCATTCATTTAACAAACATTTATTGAATTCGCTGACCACAAAGCCCATGTTGTAATCCTGCTCTAGAAACCTTGGCTCTGAAACTCAAAACCTGTGCAATCTTGAATAAATTTCTTGAACTCTCAAGTTTCAGGGTCTTTATCTCTGAAATGCTGGTTGCTGGTATGTAACTACTTTTTATTTATTTATTTTTTTAAAGGTGTTTCTTTCATCTGTTTATTTTTTGGCTGTGCCGCGCAGCACGTGAGATCTTAGTTCCCCAACCAGGGATTGAACTCGCAGCCCCTGCAGTGGAAGTGTGCAGTCTTAACCACTGGACCACCATGGAAGTCCCTGCAACTACTACTTAAAAGCCAAGCTAGAGGAACACCATCCTCCTTCCTCAGATGCCCCCCCTGGGAGGGGAGGTACATGGGTCAACCTAGAGGAAGACTACGATATATTTTATTTTGGGATAGGATTCACAATCTCAGGCAGGTTGCTCTGGATCCTTCCACTGGTCCAAGAACAGGACCACTCCTCGAGACACTAGAAGCAACCATTTCCACTGCATACGGATATATGTAGGTCTAGACAGCAGCTGAGATGAAGAGACCTCTGAAGGTATCAATCACAGCCAGTGTTCAGGTGAACCCTCACTTCGTTTCTGGAAGTTGGTCAAGAAGGTGGTAAGATGCAGAAATTGAGTACAATATGACAGAATTGCCCCCAAATGCCAGGAACTTCTGAAAACAGTAGCTGTTTATGAGGGTGAATGGAAGGCAGGATTATGTCCCTCTTGGCCTGTTGCTACCAGCATACTCCCAAATGGAAAGGTCTTGTGGTAGGACTTCTGTGCCTTTAAAGACAGAATTGCCTTGATTGGCTTGGGAAAAAACAGCTGGTCCAAAACTTTCCTGATAAGTTTTCCTGATAAGTATGTCAGGTCATCTCAAATCTTCGTTTGTGCTGCTATAATGATAGGTCACCTGGAGAGTATTTACTCATTTTTCAAGATTAATTTCCTATATGAAGCCTTCCTTGCCTATAATATTTTATAGCATGTAATTTTTAAGTCACACTTGTTAGTTCCTTTCTTAAGAAGCTTACAGTCCGTGTCTTACTTGTCTTTATGGCTTCAGAACCTAGTCCATTCTGGACACACTGGAGATGCTCAATTTTCTGGAATGCTTAAGCAGTCCTGATGAAGAATCCCAGTGTGAAATTAGGGAATGCGGGGCAAGCAGTACTTGAGCTGTGTTTAGAGGCAGCCCCCGATATTTCACCTGTAGGAGAAACAGGCTGTGAGCCAACAAGGCTCAATGTCACTTTTCATCTGGGCTACTCAGGATTTCTGGGGAAGCAGCATCCAGGACTTCCACTATTAAATAGCTCAGACAGCTAGATCTCTTCTTTAGTGTCCTAATACTCAATATCATGATAGGATGATAGGGAGCAAACAAGGGGGGGAGGTGCAGAATGCATTTGGGATGGATATTTTCCATTTGCCCTTAGAGATCCACTCTGTATCCTTCTCTACCTGCTGTGTGCCCTGGGAGGCTGATGCGTAGGGGTTTCCTTGTCCTGTAGCTTCCTGTTGGATTCAGCCAATAGGAGGCATCAGCGGGAGATTAAAGGGAAGGAAGAGAGTGAGGTCAAGGTGTTTATTCCCTATATCTCCACTGCGAGGTCACCATGGGTTGGCAGCATCCCTCAACAAAGGCCACAGCTCTTGTCAGGAAGCCCCTACCCTCTGGTTTCTGGTAACCTCTCCCTCCCCTTATCCTTTCTGGCAAGAGTGGAAATAGGAAGGTAACACTTGTAATCCCATGGTGTTGCACCATCCTTTGTTGGTTTCACTTTCTTCTGCTCACATCTTTGTAAACAGTCTCTTTATTAAATTCTCCTCAATTATCTTATTCGAGAGTCCATCTATTTCCCGTAGAGACTCCAACTTACAAACATTCAAAACTCAAATGCCTAAAATGTAAAGGTTGTAAGTGATTCAGCCTTCTTCAACAAGCAAAAATGACAAAAGATTATCTGTAGTCTTATTATTCCTATGCTTCCAGTTTTTCATCATTTTCAAGTGTTTTAGGTTGTGTGGGGGGGGCCATATTTGGTCACACACACACAAATGCAAAAAACTAAAACACTTGAAAGTGCAGAAAACATTAGTATTCATCTTAGAATGAAGACATTTAATTATCTCCCTCAACAAATATATCTTCTCACTATCATTTTGCTTAAAATTAAATTATTTAAAATATCTAAGTATATAGACCAAATAGTGATGGGATGGAAACCAAGAAAGTACGCTAGACCTGAGTGAACAATAGGTCCAAATTTTATAATTTATCACAGATAATCTGCAGGCAATTGATACTAACCAAAAAAATATGCATAAGCACCTCTTCTTAGTTCCTAAATATTCCTCCTAAAACAAATGTAATGCATACTAGAAAAGTGAATTTTACACCATTTTCCTGGGGACTCATACTTTAGAAAAATATATAGTCTAAACAGGTCACAGAGAAAATTTACAGCATATAAAAAATGACCAAAAGAAGTGTTCAGCCAACTCCTAACTTTTTAAAAATGTTTAATTTATATGAAGTCCAAACTCTGTAGATTTGCAGCAAGAATGCTAATATTAGAGAATAATGTGATTTCAGTTAATTCAACTGAAGTAATTTGGTAGCATTTGAGAACACTTATAAATGCCTATCACTCCTAATATTTAAAAGATAGTTGTCATGGAAATAAGCAAAGAGGCTCAACAGCACAATTTATAATTCCTCTACCAAAATTTCAAGAATTTAGTTCATTAATACTAATGAAATAAATCTGATAGATCTGACCTTGGAAACCCAAAGTTAAACTGCAGTACTTAGGACATAGGTGGCTCGCCTGGAGCTGACAACCCACCCTTACCCAGGTCAGAGTTTACATGTCACAATTAAATCTGGGAGACTCACTTATCAGACGTCACAGCTACCAGGTCAAGAGTCGCCATACAAGATCTGGTGTACCCTTGAATAGCAGTTTGTTAATAGCTTGCTAAAACTATCACTTTTCACAGCTTGAGTTGATAGCGATATCAACAATATCAGTTTTGAACAAAGATAAAATACCCACAGGATCTCAAAAACCTAAGCTTCCTACTGAAGGGAGGAGGATGAAAAGGGCTGGTTACCTTCATGGTTGCTCCCAATGACATCTGAGCCTTGCAGTTAATGTTCCAATTAGCTACGCCCCAATGGGAGAAGGGGGCTTGAGGGTAGTAATGTCAGAAGCAAGGTAGAAAAGTAGGAGAACAACAAATCAGCTATGTAAATTTGAAACATAAGTCATGATTCTACTTATTGCACAATAGTATTTTTTTTTTCAAATGGGCATGATCTCATGGAAAGACTACACACCACATTGTTCAAACAACTGCACCCCAGTCCTCCCCTACCCCCACTGCTGCCCTCCACCTACTTTGGCCATGCACCCCATGCTCAGATCAGTGCTCCAAGAAAAGAGTCTTGACCACAGTCAGTACTCAAGTGTTTGTTAAATGAATACTATACTGTCTTCTACTACATTTAACAAGTGGGTATTTAAGGCATACTATGTATAGAGCAATACCTGTGCTGGATACTACTGAAATAACATGGCTGTCTTTTAGAGGCTCACCCAGCCTAGAAGGGAGAAAAAGACACACACAAACAATGCCAAGGCAAGCCAGACTATGGAAAGTGTTATAAGACAAATACAAACTAAGCCCTTAAAAACAACAAGGTACACTCAACGACAATAAAACACCAATCCAAATAAAAAATGGGCAAATGACTTGAATAGACATTTCTCCAAAGAAGGTATACAAATGGCTAATAAGCACATGAAAAGATGCTCAATATCACTAATCACTGGGGAAATGCAAATCAAAACCACAATAGGATACCAGTTCCCATACCCATTAGGATGGTTATTATTAAAAAAAAAAAAGAAAGAAAGAAAGAAAATAACAAGTGTTGGTGAGGATGTAGAGAAATTGCAACCCTTGTGTATTGGTGGTGGGAATGTAAAATGGTGCAGCCACTGCAGAAAACAGCAGTTCCTCAAAAAATTAAACATACCATCTAGCAATTCCACTTCTGGGTATATACCCAAAAGAATTGAAAGCAGGGACTTGAACAGACATTTATATACCCATGTTGATAGCAGTATTATTTACAATAGCTGAAAGGTGGAAGCAACCCAAGTATCCACTGAAGGATGACTGGATAAACAAAATGTGGTGTACGGTATATGTATATACACACACACAGTGGGATATGATTTAACCTTAAAAAGAAAGGAAATTCTGACACATGCTACAACATGGATGACCTTGAGCACATTAGTAAGTGAAATAAGCCAAACACAAAGGGACAAACATTGTATGTTTCCACTTACATGGGGTACGTAGAGTAGTCAAATTTAGAGAGACAGAAAGTAGAATGGTGGTTGCCAGGGTCTGGGAGGAGGGAGAATTGAGGAGTTATTGTTTAATGAGTACTCAGTGCCAGTTTGGGAAGATGAAAAAGTCTTGGAGATGGATGGTAATGATGGCTGCATAACAACGTCAATGTGCTTAATACCACTGAACTGTGCACTTAAAATGGTTAAAATGTTAAGATATTGAAAGGGTACAGCATGGTGATTTGATACATGTATATATTGTGAAAGGATTCCCACCATCCAGTTAATTAATATATCCATCACCTCACATATCTTACAATTTTATTTGTCAATTATACCTCATCAAAGCTGAAAAATGGTTAAAATGATAAATTTTATGTTACATATATTTTACCACCATAAAAAAAAAACCACCAACAACAACAATAGGGGAGAGAGATTGCTTCTGCCTGGAGTCTTACAGGAAGGCTTGACATAGAAGAAGGATCTTGACCTGGCTGTAAAGATTGGGGAGCATGGGACAAAAAGAAGGAAATGGGGGATAGAGAGGGTGCCACCAAAGGCACTGAGTAATTAGTCTGAAGGTGTTTGGGGGGAATTTGGTAGAGAACTCCATGTCTAGTATAGAGATATATATTCTACAGATCAGATGAGGCTGAAAGGACAGTTGTACATATTCCAAGGGGCTTTGAATGCCAGGCGAGAACATCTGTACACAGAGGAAGGGAGGACATGAATGAGTTTGAACCCTAAAAAGATGCCTTTGTTAGACCAGACTAGAGCAGGGAGTGCGTGGAGGCTGGGGAACCAGTGAAGAGTTTGTTATAACAGCTCAGATGGGAATGTAAGGAAGGAAAAGACTTCAAGAGCACAATGCTTTGTCACAACGCTTCTCACGCTTAAGTATATTACACAGGCTGCTTGTAAATGATTTTTCAAATTAAATTATCATTATCATAATGTTACTTAAATGTGTGAGACACAGAATTTGGTATAAATCCCTTACACCTATAGCTCCTATGAAACTAAAAACCATAACAAAGTTACCAACCTAGACAGTCTTGTTCCAAAGCTTGTCCTTTCGTGCAACTGGACACACCTCAACGACGTCCAACACCCTTCCTGGGGAATGAATAATTTTCTGAGGGTGTGGTGCCTGGAGCAGAGGACCTGGGTTCAAATCCTGACTCTGCCACTTACTAGCTGGAAACTTGGGCAAATTCTTAATCAATATGAACTTCAATTTCTTCATCTATAAAGTAAGCAAACTAACCTACCTCACATGGCTTTTGTGAGTATCAAACGAGATATGAGGAAAGCACCCTGTTATCTACAAAGCAGAGAATCATCAAAGCTTACATTTTTCTGGGAAAGAGGTAATCACTTATTTCTAACTCCTTATACTCTGGGGATCTTGTGTTCCTCCATCTCATGCCCTTATGTACAGAAGAGAAAAGGCAGACAGGTTGAGGGCCCACTGCTGCTGGGACGTTGATTAATTTGCCATTTGGCAAGAGTATTGACTATGTACTTTGACATAAAACTAAGCATGTGGGTACATTTCCACTGTTTAAATATTTATGTTATATTCTTTTACTCCATCCTACTAAAAAATGAGTACTCTATTAGCATTAATTATCAGGTTACCATTTTAGGCAATGAAATATCAATGCAAATTAACCAATATTCTACATGGAAATTTGATTCTTCTTTCAGCCTCAGCAGACATGATAATCTATTCCTTTAATCAACATACCTTATACAGCCAAACAAGTCTCCCTAAATTATCTATAATTACAAAATAATCTGTTGCATTAAAGTATGATTTTTAAGTTAGATATAGCAATACTTAGTTTATCCCAAATAATCTAATTCCAAAATCTTGTTTGTATTTGACTGCTTCCTATTCAGGAGCTGTATTAAAAGTCAATGGATTCTTCGGGCTTCCCTGGTGGCACAGTGATTAAGAATCTGCCTGCCAATGCAGGGGACACGCGTTCAAGCCCTGGTCCGGGAAGATCCCACATGCCACGGAGCAACTAAGCCCATGCGCCACAACTACTGAAGCCCACTCACCTAGAGCCCGTGCTCTGCAACAAGAGAAACCACCGCAAGGAGAGGCCCGTGCACCGCAACAAAGAGTAGCCCCAGCTCGCCGCAACTAGAGAAAACCCGTGTGCAGCAACGAAGACCCAACGTAGCCAAAGATAAATTAAATAAAATAAACAAATTAATTTTTAAAAAAGTCAATGGATTCCTCGAAAAGCTCAACATAGAGCTGCCCTATGACCTAGAAATTCCAACTCTAGATATAGATCTAAGAGAACTGAAAATAAATCCAAACAAAAACTTGTATATGAATGCTCATAACAACATTATTCATAATAGCCAAAAAGTGGAAACAATGCAAATGTCCATCAACTGATGAATAAACAAAATATTCCATACACTGAAATATTTTTTGGCCATAAATAAACTGATACTTGCTACAAAATGGATGAATTGTGAAAACTATGCAAAGTGAAAGAAGCCAAACACAGAAGGCCACATATAATATGATTCCATTTATATAAAATATCCAGACTATGCAAATCCATAGACAGAGAAAGATTAGTGGTTTAGGGTGGGGGCTGGTGGTAAGAGTGACTGGTGACACTTAATGTGTATGGTGTAAGAGAAATCTTCTGGTATTTGACAGCAGTGAAGGATGCACAACTCAGTGAATACACTAAAAACTACTGAACTGTACACTTTAAAAGAATGAACTTTATATTATGTGAATTACAACTCAAAAAAGCTGTTAATTTTAAAAAAAGCCAAGGGCCTTTCAAACGGTTTCTGAAATTTGTTTGTCTCACTTTGCTCTTTCTTATTTGCTACTGGTTTATTTCCTCATATATAATAAATAAAAATCCATTACATGGGGCCTCCCTGGTGGCGCAGTGGTTGAGAGTCCGCCTGCCGATGCAGGGGATACGGGTTCGTGCCCCGGTCTGGGAGGATCCCATATGCCGCGGAGCGGCTGGGCCCGTGAGCCATGGCCGCTGGGCCTGCGCATCCGGAGCCTGTGCTCCGCAACGGGAGAGGCCACAACAGTGAGAGGCCCGCATACCGCAAAAAGAAAAAAAAAAAAAAAAAAAAAAAATCCATTACATGAATAAATCTGAACGCTTTGTCAGTGTATGCAACGCTATAATATTCTGATTCTGGAATTTTTACTGCAAGTTTATGTCCAAAATTGGAATGCTATAGTGTAGAAAATTCAACGTCATTGGGTCCTCTTATGAAAGCAAGAATTTAATCATAATTCTGAAATGTCTTCTAAATATACAGTATCTGAGGCCAAAAATTATTTCAAAACATGAAATAACACAAGTCTATTTGTGACCTCCTCCTTCCATTCCTGCTCACCATTCCGACAGAACCTGCACCCATCTATAAGGAAAAGAAAAATGGCCAACTCCCAACCAACTGCAAGGGCAAGAATGACCAGCCTGCCCCAGAATCAAGAGAGGAAAGAGAGAAGGAGGGGCCCACATCTGCCCTGACAGCATAGCAGCAAGTAAAAACCAGCAACACTTCTATCCTCAGCTTGGGCCAATCAGCTTAGCAGCCCCACCTCCCTCAGGGGAAAATGGAGTAAAAAGAGGGGCAGAATGTCCTTGGGTTCCCTCCCTCTTGCTAAGCATGGAATAGAGGGAGGACAATCTGCTCCCCGACATAAGGAAGTGCTCATAAATGTCAGCAATTTTTATATTTTCTTCACCCCAGACACCAGGCAAATGGAGCTTACTGTGGGCCTTTTAACAACTTTCAAGAAGTAGCTGAACTCATTGAAAAGGTTTAAACTAATCAGAAAAAAAAAAAAAAAGAGAGAGAGAGTGACAGAAGGGCTTATTGGATATTTATGATATTATAATAGTTTTGATGGAATATAAGCCAGTGGATTGATTCCTTGATTTTAAATCCTACAGTTAGATTTCTTCTAGCAGAAAGTAACATTGGTGATATTTTAGCAAGTTAAAACACTAATCTAAATGAAAAATGGCTGATAAAAGTCTTTAAAACATACAGTACAGAAGTAACAACTTACTGGTTTAAAACAAAAGATTATTTACTTAGAGTAAAATTTTATTTATTTGGCATAAGAAAGCTGAAAATGAATCTTACATAAAATTTTAACATCTGCATCCTAAATCCTAGTGAATTTTCCTGTTTGAAATACACACCTTAATCCAAAAGCAATAATTGAGAAAATGAAGACTTCTCTAGTGAAAAACATACAAGACTGTTGGTATGCAAACTAGGGACTTCAAAATACTAAGGAGCTAAACATTCCCCTTGGAATTTTTTCTCCTATTTATTTTAACAAACTCTCTTTCAACATATAGAACAAGGGTAAACTTCCAGTTAAGCTATATCTAAGGATGAGATGGCTAAATAACGGGGAAGCTGAGCTTCTGCTACTAATTTTGACTCTTTTGAGCCTGGTTTAGTGAATGTAAAAATTTCCTACTTAAATCAATCCCAGGTTGTTTTGTACAATCTTACTACTTGGATACTTTTCATACTAAGACCTAATTTACATGATTACTCTGAGAAAAATCTGAATAATATGAAGATGAGAAGACAATTCCAAGTGGATTTTGCTCACTCACCATTAGCTTCAAGATGGTATATTTTTTTCTGAGCACTGTCAGTGAAAATTCATTTGGCCCAAATTGCTGAAAATGTGACAATCTAGACTCAGAGCACTATGGATTTGGTTACAGATGTCAGAACTAATTAACTTATTACCTTATTCCTTCCCTCAAGTCACACACCAGAGAAAATTTGACTCTGTGAGGGATATAGCTTCTTAACCATAAATATTAATTTTTAGGTCATATCTAGTAGAGTTCTGCCCAGCTGGAAATCACTCTTTTTTTTTCCACTAAGGTTGACTGGTTTAACATTACTAAAGGTTATAAAAATATTATTTAATCAGCCATTCAGAAGCCTGCTCTCCTTCATTCCATTAACACCTTCTAATACAGTGTAAGCATTGTCAAGGTTATAGTCTTAGGCCAGGATGTCTTTGAAAAATTATTAGATCGCCCTCTGAAGGATACTGTAACCCAAATGAATGAGTCACAGGACTAACTGGAAGAAGGGTGGTATCCAGTTTTCAAAAATACAGCTAACTATAACATTAAAAGACTTTTTACTTCATGTTCAACTGCTTACTCTCTTTCTGGCTGGAGTGGGGGTGGGGAAAAGGGTGTGAGGAGGGGTGAAGGTCATTATTCAAATGTACTAAAACAAAAAATTTAGGCAAGTTGCATTATTTTTTAATTTTAATAGTTATACTGGTTAGCAGGAGTCTAGATGTGCCATGCCTAGAATAAATTTAATCATCCTAAAATATTAGCTATAAATACTAAATTCAATCAACTCTATTTCAGTTTTTTAAAAATTTAGAAAAGTTGAAAACCCAGGACCTAAAAGGTCCTTTAGAAGGTGTATTATCAATGAGGGTCCCAGTATCTACCCAAAAAGGAAAAGGAAAGATTTAGCAGGTAAGATGCTTTGAAATAACAGATGTTTTGGAAATTAAAGATGTGTAGTCATACACCCTGCGACTCTTTTCTCAATTAATTTGCATAATATTGCTCAAAGAAGAAAAATGAAGTGGATACATTAATAGGCTGTGAGGTGTTCTCCAGCCTTCCATACTGAACAGTACAGGGAAATTAAATCAACTTCCTCAGTTAGACAGGGATGATTATCTTAATATCCAGCACTGGACTGTAAGGTTAAGAAAAATCCATTAAGTTGTAGGAAAAATACAATATTGATACAATTAATGCTTGTATTAATTGACTTTCTTAAAAAGCCTATTAATTGATAATAAAATGCAAGTGCTATTAAACAGCGCTTAGAAAAGCAAAACAACTCCCTGATAATTGCAAATCTGGTTAATGGCATAAAAGAAGAGACCATAAATCAAAAGACAGCCAAAGGATTACTGTCTCGTGTTCAGTATATTTTCTCACTGGCAAAAACCTTATCCAGCAAAAATACAAAATGACATATTTAAAACATAATCTTAGATAACATCCTTACTAAACTCAAGCAAGCTCTCTTGTTCAAATTTGCTTTGATAAAACTAATTCTGCCCAAAACTTGAAAGATTCATAATGTGTAAAGATCCCTTACAGGTCTACACCGTGGTTCTCAAATCCCCTAAATGCCATATAATAGTGACTAAATTTAATAGAACTCTTACCACTTGAAAATGCATAGATCACACTACTACACCCACTTGTGCAGAGTTTTTCAACAAAACCTATAGTTCCACTAACATGATGAATCCTAAATACACCAATAACTGATATCACAACAGAAGAAATTCACTCCCCAGTGTATAAATAAATATATACAGTTGACTTTGTATCTCAATAGATACAAATAATCTCTATATCTATCTGCTTATTTGTGTTCAAATCTGGGATTAATATATCCAACTTGATACTCAGTCCAAATTAAATTCTGCTATAAAGTAAAGGAAAGGTAATAAAAATTCACTCTTAGGTCTCTATGGTAGAAGTAGTTATATTCAAATCAAAACAATAGGAACTGTACTTGGCACACTCATAATACATCCTTATAAGATTAGGAATGAAAATGGACTAAACCATTTTCATTGAAAGTAACTTGAGCAGAAGTAACAATGTGCAATGTATTGAGAGAAATAAGGTATGAAACAAAAGGGGCTGCAGAATTAATTTCCACGATAAAACATTGTCCAAGGGGAGATAAGAAAGGAAACAGACAGAAGTCTTAAAGGGATAACTAGGTTTTAAGAATGTTTCTTAAGGCTTTATTCACTGATCCTACGCTCTATTTAATCTCTACTTCACTGGCAAGAAAAGAATTTTATGGAGACAGATATTGTGCAATGGGATGTAACAAAGCATTGTTCAAACGTATTGTCTATTAATTTCTGTCACTGATTTTTGGATCCATTCCTAATGGTAGCTAAAAGCTTTTTGAATTGAAAACATTAAAGAGCTGTTAAAAGAAACAAATGCAGAGAGCAGTGCAGCCATGAAATAACCTGCCAGGGTTGGGGCAGGGGAAGGGGCTTCACATTTAGACAGCGCTGGCAGAAAGCAGGGTTTTTTGCATTACTAAAATTATGTTATTCTTCAAAAACTAAAAAACCATTCAGCAATAACAGTTTCACCTGATACAATTTATTCCATTTAGAAAAGCAAGCAATTAAAAAAGGGTGGGCCATATTTAATGTCAATTTGCAAAAGTCTTTATTTATGTTCGAAAAGAATTAGAATTAAGAAATCTGTTGTAATTTGGGCTAAATGAGCACATTTTAATGGATTTTTAAAATAAACATATGGGTTCCATCAGATCTACATAAAACTGGTCAAGAATCCATCTAGTCATCTAATTTATTGCAGTCAATCAAAACCTCAGCCCTAGATGAACTCAGACATTAACCTGTAGCCAAGGAGCTGAATATTAGACTATTAATAGGGAAAAATCAAACCAAGCAGATGTATTTTGTTTTAGATTTGTGATTGCTCAGCTCAATGCTGCCCAGAAATCCTGCTGTATTTCTCTTAAGTGTACACTCCCAGCTCAGACAATTATTTCACTCCTGCTCCTCTCTCCATCAACTACCTCAACACACACCTGGACCCCAACCTCACCTGATGACCTCAGTCAACTTGGCTGGGAAAACTAACATCTTTAGCAAAGAGCTCTTGAAAATCCCACCATCAAGTTCCAAACCTCTGCCTCGATTCCCATTTTCCCTTTCCCCTTCCTATTACCAAAGAGAGGTGCCCCTCCTCCAACCAAGGCTAAGTCCCCGACATGTGCTCTTGACCTTCCACAAAGCATCTATGACCCATTCAAGGGGAGAAAGTGCAGAAATAACTTCCCTCCTCTCTATCTTTGAAAATACTTCCCCCCTCTCTACCTTTGAAAATACAACCTATTTGTCAAAAGTAGCTATTTCTTCCCACTTGAATATAAGCTCCTAAGAGCAGAAATGTCTTGTTCACAATGGCTCTCTAACATGTGCAAGAGTGCTCATCTATAGTAGGTGTGCAATAAAAATTCCTTGAATATTTGTTGAAAATTACATCTTTTTCTACCACCACTCCCAATCAATTAGCATGACCCCCCAACTACATCCAGGGAAAATTAATTGCTCCCATAACATTTGTATCCCTCCTACAACATAAGAGGGACTTTTAAAAAATATATTCTCCCTTATTTTGACTCTCATTCCACACTATAAAACAAAGTATTTAAGAGGAAAGACCGTCCTGATTATGTACCACTTACTGGATTCTAAATCAATGCCTCAATTGATCTAAAGTTTCTTTAACTGAACTGGGGGAAACGTCCAAAATTGCTTTATGAATTAATTTCCAAATTTCATCGCATATTTTTTCACAAAAAAATATTTAAGATAAAACACCTATTTAATGAAGAACCAAAACATTACTTTTCTTTGTTTGCAAAAGTCATCTAGACATAAAATTGACAAGTAGAGTACCACTTAACTTGATGAAAAGATAGTCTAAGTCTGTAATGTCAAAACTAAAAACTGAAAATGTTTTCCCCCCAAAGTCATAGACTAACTCCATGGCAAAGTCAATTAACTACACTTTATCTCACCGACACGAAAAAGAGCTTTCATTTTCCACCAATCCACATCCTTAGATTTCAAGATTTTTGTTCTTATGGAGGTAGTTGATAATTTTATTTTGCCTACTAACAAAAGCAGAGTAAAGTTTTAACTAATTAATTGTACTAAATAAAACACAGGGTAGGAAGCTACTAATAAGAACAAACCAGATTTTTTTCTGGGCCATACCACACAGAGCTAAACAAAAGCCACTTTTAAAAAAATTCCTTCAAAGCACAATAGCTATTTTTCTGTGTGGATTCCTACAAGATAATGATTATGCAAGAAAAACAGCTAATTTCCTTTTTTCTTGAATTCTTGTGTTTCCCAAGAGAGGTTACATTCACAATGTGGAAACTGATGCTCTTAGAAGAATCACACAGACTTACTAACTTCAGTAAACTTAAAAATTAAATAATATATCAGCTGTTTGAAGCTTCTGGTTAATCATGAAGGGAATAAACAGTGAAACACAAAACTCTGTGTTAATCATTTCTATTGATCTATCAATTCATGTTTCCTCAAAGTGAAAATGGCAGGTTGCACTGAAAAGTAAAATAAGATAAAGCTATGTCTGTGTGACTAAAAAATTCAGCCAGCCCTGTTCCTGGTACAGTTAACACGTATGGTAGAATGACATGGCCAAGACTTAGAGAGACTAACATTGTCTATAAATCTGTAAGCTTGCAATTTACAAGAAGTAGTTTTAACAGTAATTAAAAAAAGATAAGAAAAAGTTCCAAATAAAGTTATTGTTATTATGATTTCAATACTGTTATTTGCATGAATGATTCCGAACTATTTTTTAGTCCATTAGTTCTGGCATTCATATATAGGAGCCACAGGAATGTCAAAGATGCAACAATTAAAGTATCGATTGTTTTACTTTATTCAAAGTGAAAGTAAATATCCATATGGAACATTTTATAAAGTAAAGGGTTTCAAAATAAAAGATAAAATGGCCAGTTAAACCATACTATCAAAGTGAATGAAACACAAATTTTCAAATTTTTCAAACTAAATATACATAGTCTCTCTCATTTTCGGTTGAAGATATAGTATTGAACATCGGTCAATCGTGTGTGATTTTTAGGATGCCTTTGGAACTGAAGTCTGAGACCACAACTAACAAAAAGCAAGCATTTGGCTGCTTCACAGCAGGATGCAGATTCCTTTTTCTCAGCAGAATTCCAGACATTCCATGTGTTTCCTATGAAAATAGAAAATGTCCATCTTAAAGTAGGCCAGCCTGAACTCAGGCCAGCATAAAATGGCCAAGAAATGCACTTATTATGAGAAGGTTTACATTAGCTCTTGTAAGCAAACTACAGATTTCCACTCTTCACTTCTATCCTACTCTTCCCCCAGCTCTTCCTTACAAGACACTGGATGCTGTAAAGAGATGAGCTTTGGGTCCAAGGAAAAACATCAGATTAGGAGAGTTTTTAGGAGAAAAAGTGGATGAAGTACTTGATCTTCCCTCCCCTTAAAAAATGAGTCCTTAAAAAAAAAAAAAAAACTGGTTTTAATAATAATATTCAAAATTATCACTTCTCATAATTCAATGACTTAAGGAAAATAAATTTTTAATAAATCAAAAGTACCATATTTTTTTTAACCTGACATGACAGTATACACTAAAATATGAAGAGTACCAGGTTTAAGCAAAGATCAGAATTTTTTTTTAAATGGTAGACATCACAGTAAAGCCTTGGTTCCTAGTCTTTGTGGTAGCAAATGTACAGCTTAATGTGAGTGGGATTTACACTGGCACATATTCATCCTTAGATGGCCCCAGAAGTGAGGTGTGAAGCACAGGCTGGTCAGCAGAGGATTACATGAGCCTTCTAAATGCTTCATTCAAAAAGATTCAACGGGGGCTTCCCTGGTGGCGCAGTGGTTGAGAGTCCACCTGCTGATGCAGGGAACACGGGTTTGTGTCCCGGTCCAGGAAGATCTCACATGCTGCAGAGCGGCTAGGCCCATGAGCCATGGCCGCTGAGCTTGCGCATCCGGAGGCTGTGCTCCGCTACGGGAGAGGCCACAACAGTGAGAGGCCCGCGTACCGCAAAAAAAAAAGAATTTAGCAAAAAAGCCACAGAATTGCAACAATTTAATTTACGTCTTCAAACTGAAATAAATTTTAAGAGCTTTTAAAAGAAAAATGCTTTGCTGAAACCCTTCCAGGAGTTCAGGCTTTTGCACCTTCCTTCACTACAACCCGGCGTCAGTAGATTGGCTTGACTGCACATGTGTGCAGGCGAGCAGACCCAAATTTGGTTTGGCAACAAACATGTTATTACCTGTTATGATCAGTTCTAAAACAGAGCATTAGAGAAGAGGAAGAGGGTGACCCAATCTAGTCTAGGTATTAGCGAAAGCTTTACCAAAGGAAGTAACATGTACACCGAGTAGAAGCTAACCAGGTATAGAAGGAAAGGGAAAGGGCAGTCCAAGATTAGGAACCAGTAAGGGCAAAGGCCTGAACCAAGAGGGGCAGAGCCCGTTGGAGGAGCTAGTGAGGCAGAAGGATGGGGAGAAGGAGGGGCACAGGTTGTAGGTTTGGGTTTGGAAATGTAAACAGTAAGAGGCGAAGTTGGTGGCTCCAGGCAACAGTCAGTGCCAAGAGTTGGCTTGGCCAAAAAGTTCGTTCAGGTTTTTCTGTGACATCTTAGGGAAAAACCCGAACGAACTTTTCAGCCAACCCAATATTTTGGCCTTTATGAAAGTAATGGGAAGTAGGAAATACTGGGATCAGAATTTCTGTAGCATGAAGAATGGGTTGAAGGTGGGCCTACAGTAGATAGGTGGAAAATTGTTGCCAGCCTACTTCAGTAAACTGAGGATAATAATGGGAGGCTAAACCCAGCAGGCGGCTGTGGGAAAGGGACAGGTGGGCAGTCTTTAATGACCTCAGATCTGTTACTTTCATTAATCTCCTAATGAACTATATCATTAAAATTTTAAAAAGGCCTGGTCCCCAATAAGCATCCCCACAAGTATCTATTGATTCAGCCCATCTTTTTCATTCCATGCTTCTTCCTCTCCTTTTTTAAAAAAGTGCCCTGTTGCATCTGTCTAGAACGGCTCCACATTGCAGAAGCAACTTCTCTAGAAAGAAAAAAATCTGTTAATTCATTTCCTAATACATCAACACTAAAGGCATAAGAGAGATACAAAAAAAAATAGGGAGAAAAAGTTCTCTCTGACTTTAAGTTCAAATCTTCATTTCTTTAACAACATTTTACAGTTCAACTTGTTTTGGGTATTTAAGTAAATTAACGTGTACTGTGTGCACTCCCTGCTATGAACACTAATACTATGTACTTTCACCTACACTATTTAGTCAATGCGCCAACTTCATTCCTTTTATTAACCAATCAGAACCCCAAAGGTCAGAGTGACCAGGGACTTATCTGTCACAGAGCCAGAGAGAGCATGAACTGGGAGGCCAAGTCAGCTGGAATCTAAACCCTGGCCCTTTCTCAGTCACCATGCCAGCTCTTGAGTAGCTACGATTTCTTCCCCTTGCTTTTTTCCTCACATACACTGACCACCCATTTAAAAATAATATGTCCATTGTAGCATGAGGTCAGTTTGCTGAAGGCTAAGAGAACAGGACACACAAGTTACTCTTTCTAGCTTTGCCCAGAATTATCCAAAAGATCTTTTTTCTTTTTTTTTTTTGCGGTATGCGGGCCTCTCACTGTTGTGGCCTCTCCCGTTGCGGAGCACAGGCTCCGGATGCACAGGCTCAGCGGCCATGGCTCACGGGCCCAGCCGCTCCGCGGCATGTGGGATCTTCCCAGACCGGGGCACGAACCCGTGTCCCCTGTATCGGCAGGCGGACTCTCAACCACTGCGCCACCAGGGAAGCCCTATCCACAAGATCTTAAGCAAACTGTCTTGCCTCTATTTTTCACTGGTCAGATGAAGATAATGATATAAGTGTACAACAGATAAGTATTACTGTTAATAATAATTATGAGAGCCCCACACGGTAGAGCTCAGTCCCTTCGAGAAGGACTTTCTGCCCAGCTGTGGCGAGTGTGGTCGGCAGACAGCCTCCAGCAGACAGCTCTCCAGGCAGCCTCAGCTGCTCAGAGCCTCTTGCCTGAGGTCACACATTTTCCTGGATGGCCTGCGTTCAGTGACTGAGCAAGGGGGAGAGAAAGCCAGCCACTTCAGCCAACACAGGACACTACTGACTGGCAACCAGTTGGTGGAGGCTCGCCAGGTCTGCAGGCAGCTCAGCTTCTCCCTCTGCCCAAATATGCTTCCTCCCCCTCCCTTTTACAGGTAAGGCTCCTAATAAACATCTTGCCTCCCTAACTCCATCTGCACACCTCTGCCTGAGAATCCAAACGGCCATACTCTACCGACTTCGGAGATATTAACTAGGTCAACATAAAACTTAACTACATATTTGAAATGCCAAGAGCAGTCCCGTTGAGTAACATGATTTGAGATTACTCTATTAAATAACAGAAGGATACTTTCATTTCATATTTTAAGTAAATCAAGTCCTAGCTGATGCTTTTTAAAATAAAATCTCAAGTTAATTGAATCACAGGCCGAGTCTGAACACTTGACTTTTTATTCCAATAACTTTGGAAGAAAGTGATGAAGCTAAAAATAAAAGGGTAAAACTAAAGTAACATGTCTAATGGAATGACAGTGTCACTGCAGTGACTCTGCCATAGCACCACTATATGGCAGAGATCTACTACGTTAAATATAGACGATATTCCTTCTGTAACCAGAACGGAAGGGAACTTTTGGCCTCTCTGCTCTCTGCATATCTAATTCATATATTTAGGGATTTAAGTGCACATTTCCCTTCACATCAAAACAGAAATGTATACTTCAAAAAAAGCATTAAAACATGTATTCTCATTATAATAGATTATTTCAGGTTATCATTCAAAGGACTTGTCACTTTACTCTTACAGAGCACAAACTTTCAACTATATCTCGGAAAGTAAATTCTGAAATATAAAAAATGAATTGATAACATCAACAGGGTTATTTTTATATGTGCACATGCAATTCCATGATGTAAAAGAGAACAAAAACAAGTACAATAATCCAAACGTGTGATACCCTTCAGTCTAGTTTTCAATGCATTACACAAAACTGGTTCTATAACTGCTTGGTATCAATGAATTAACAATCAGCATTTTTGCCAGCAAAGCACGTATATAAAACCAACAAGGGAGGGATAATCCACTCATGAGTTACTGCCAAGTCCTAATGCAACCAGAGCCATTTAATTTAATTTTAGTTCTTAATTAGAGTGGAATCATGCTCGTTCTAGGAAAGTCTTTTTTCCAACCCTCTTAGAAACCAGAAATTAATATATTTCCCTGCTTACTTATAGCCAATGCCATAATTTTACTTTTATTTAAGTCTGAAGGTAATATTTAAAGACTGGAACTTTAAACCATTCAGGTAAGGATAAGTTTTAAAACATTACATATGGGCTTCCCTGGTGGCGCAGTGGTTGAGAGTCCACCTGCCAATGCAGGGGACACGGGTTTGTGCCCCGGTCCGGGAAGATCCCACATGCCGCGGAGCGGCTACACCCGTGAGCCATGGCCGCTGAGCCTGTGCATCCGGAGCCGGTGCTCCGCAACGGGAGAGGCCACAACAGTGAGACCGCAAAAAACAAAACAAACAAACAAAAATTACGGGCTTCCCTGGTGGCACAGTGGTTGGGAGTCCGCCTGCTGATGCTGGGGACGCGGGTTTGTGCCCCAGTCCAGGAGGATCCCACATGCCACGGAGCGGCTGGGCCCGTGAGCCATGGCCGCGGACCCTGCGCGTCCGGAGCCTGTGCTCCGCAGCGGTAGAGGCCACAACAGTGAGAGGCCCGCGTACCGCAAAACAAAACAAAACAAAACAAAAAATTACATAGATAGCAGTGATATGAAAGGAAAAGTTCACTCTAAACCCCTAAATACATGACCACTGAATTAGACATGCAGAGAGGCCCAAAGGTCCCTGCATTCACTGTCCAGCATTTATTCATTCAAATATTATTTACTGAGCACCTACCACGTGCCAGTCAATGTTTGGATGAGTAAATCTATTCCAATAGTGATTAATTACCTCGCTTGGTGAACAGAAGTAGGAATTCAGAAAACAAACTTGGCCCCAAAACACATAAAAATGGCAGAAAATGTACTTCCACATGTTAGGAGTAAATTAAAGAACGAAGTATATAGGATGTAAACTAAAGAGTAGTGATTATTACTCTGTTAATGATGTACAAAAGAATACTGAAAAAAGGTCAATTGATCAACTGGTTGAACTGGAATGTTGAACCCAACTTCTTTCAAAGGCAGAAACAGCCGCTATCTTAGGCTGTTTAAATGGAAATCCTAATAGGATTGTCATGTTATACTGCATTTTATTCAATGTTACCAATAACTTAAATACACTATAAATGCTGAATATTGAGGGATGCCATAGAAATTCCCAGGAGTCACAAATTTCTAAATGTATTGTAAGCACGTTTGCAACCTTTTTATAAACAGAATCTGAGAGTTATGATATTATTTTTCACTTTAGAATTCAGTCATATTCTTTACTGAATTCAAAACCAAGCCACATACACACTACTTGAGCAAAAGGGAGGCTGCAAAAATAACACTTTGACAAACTGACAGAAAAATGTTACCTCCTGCAGAGAAACAGAGGTGTTGAAACAAATCAGGTTGATTCTAGTTTTTATTAATGTTTAATCATTTACAGGACATACTTCATTTGCAATGAAAACACTTGTTCATCAAGTTGAAAGATGAATGATGACTGCTTCTTGAGTATTTTAATATTAACTGGATCAAGGTAGGGAACTAGCAAAAGGGCAAAAAATAAAATGTAACAATTCTTCCTAAAACTTTGTGTCACTTTTTTGGTGTGCTACAGAAGGAAAGACTTTTAAGTGGAAATTTTTATCCTTTTGTGCTTTGGTTAATTATGATTAATTAAATACTTAGTAAAAGTAGAAGAGCAAACTAACGTTTTAAGTTGAATTTCTTTTTCAAAAAATCGGCTGTCAGTATGGAATGAAGGAATCAGGGCTTCATTCTGTAAAGACTATGTTAATGCTTCACTTGGTTGTGTTTAAAGAACCCGAAGGCTCCTGCAGACTGCTTTCCTTCTATGCCGCTACCCTAGTCCTGGGCATAACCACCAAATTTTAGTGCCACCTCCATAAAAGCCAAGGGAGTAAGTTTATTTTTCCCAAGGTTCAACAGAGATCTCTTGTGCTTAGTGTGAGGGCAGTGGATTCCTGCATTAATGCATATTTTTATGAAGCTCTCAGTTTATTTCAGCATGCTACAGATATTTTCCAAAGGCTTTTATAAACCCTCTAGTTTTCTGAGTTAAAAATCCAAAATACAGCCATGAAGGTCACATATCTAAATGTTCTTACCCGAAGTGGATAATGCAAAATCTCTCAAACCTACCAATCCCAGCATTAACTCATTTTAGATTGAATTTTTAATAGAAAATGGTCAACTAGCCTCCAAAGTTTCCAAAGCCTCTCTTGCCTCAGGAGGGGCTGGCTTCCCCCAAATGGCACAGAGAATCCAACTGTCACCCACTCAGCAGATCCCGCTAAGTTCTGGGCTCCACACACTTTCAAGTCAGAATCCAGAAAATGGGATATAAAGATTCTCCAGGAAAAAGCATCTGCATAGGCAGTGGTTATGAGTGTGGGTTTTGGAGTCAAGAAGACCATGGGTGGCTCCTGGTTTTGAAAATTACTAACTGCATGACACTGGGCTAGTTACTCTCCAAGCCCCAACTTCCTCATGTTAAGATGAAGGTGAAAGATCTGCTTTGGGGGATCGGGTGAGAATCTAGTGAGATGCTAAGGGTAAGGCATTCAGTACAGTGGCTGCTGCAGAGATGCTCGGTACAGGAGCAGTCGCTGTTAGTATTGTTCCCAGCATTGAGATCAGCCCGAACACCTCCATTTATCAGCGATGCTTAGAAAGGGCCTGGCTGTAAGCCACATGATTGCCTGTCTCTCCCCTCTCTCCAGAACTAGCTCAGACAGAATAGAAAAAAATCACTGGTTGAAAAGTAAAGATAAGGATATTTTGGCACTGTGGTTCTTTTCAGAACTTCGGGAGTAAAACAACTGGCACTTTTAGTACACTTAAGGGAAAAACCAGACCAGTAGCTTGAAACTGCATCCACTCTACTTGGAGGTTCAAAAATTAATTATATATGATGGTGATATGACAATAATAATAATAATAGATGCAGTTTAACACTCACAAAGACCTTGGAGAAGATGGCATGCAAATTTTTCAGATAACTGATGCTCACAGTGGTTATTAAATTTTCTAAAGACCACACAGCTGGAAAGAGAAGAGCCAAGGTTCAAATTCAGGTCTGTTTCATTCCAAATGTTCACAATCACCATAATACATTCCAAGTCTTCCTCCCCATAGACTACAAACCTCATACAACAGCACCACATGATGAGATGGATGGGATGGGGGTAGGATGGAAATTCACAGCATATTTAATACAGAAGTGTGTGGCCTAAGAAACCAAAAGAAAAGAGTGAGGCCCTCTATATACTACAGAACATTGTGTACAAAGTGTCAACCTAAAATGAGGGCCATTTAATCATCGAGCAGTTTGGGGACTAAACAATGGAGAACACAGGAATAGTCATAGAACTTACCACTCTTAGGAGGTGTAGACCCTAAAGTACATATGAGTCCATGACATTAAGTTTCATAACCAAAAACTGCTCAAAAGGTCTCTAAAGAAGAGGAACTTAACCAATAACAACGAAGAATACTGGCATGTTTAAAAGACGCTTCTTACTAATCCAGGAATAAATGCAACAGTCTCATAAAGAAATGTAAATTTATTATTTTAACCACAGAACTGTATTAATTATCATTCTTAGTTCATAACACATACACTTATCTTTCCTTAATGGTCCATTCATGATCTGCTTTGTATTTAATCATTTGTGTTTTTATGCATATATTTGTATTTTTAGACAATGTACTATACTCTCATGAACTTATCACCTGACATGAGAACTAGAACATTAACAACAATTTACATCTATCAAGTGATTTTTCCCATCCCACCTGGGTTAACTGTTCTGCTAAGTCATGTACTTATCATTGACTTGTTTTCTTAATACGTAGTTTATCATATGTATACCTTAAAAGCATATTGTTTAGTTTTAGTTATTTTAAATTTTAACACATTAGAAGTTTAAAGGAGAAAAACTGGTATATCAATAGATTCAGAAAAGCTCTTGGTAAAATTTGAGGTAAATTCTTGATAAAAACTCTAAGTAAATTAGAAATAGAGAACGGAATATCCTTAACCTGATTTAATTTTTTAAACCCTATAATACACATCACACTTAATGGAAAACATGAAAAGCATGGCCTTTAAAATCAAGGACAAGAAAAGAATGCCCATTATTGTAACTTCTAGTCAACATTGTCATGGAGTTCCTAAACACTACAAGGAAAAAAGGTAATAAGAATGGGAAAGAGGAGATAAAAATGTCAACTATGACGTATATACAGAAATCCCAAAAGAATCTACAAATAACATTATTTTTTCAAAAAGAGTTTAGCAAGATGGCTGGATATAAGATCAAGATACCAAAACTAATCACACTTCTGTACACCAACAATAAACTACTAAAACACATAATTTAGAAGACATGATTTATAATTAGCATTAAAAATATCAAGTAACTAGGAATAAATAGATGCCAGATTCAAACACGGGAATGTTTTAAACTTTATTGGGAGACATTAAACAATACCTAAATAGATTGAGAGATATACCAGGTTCATAATTAGGAAGACCTAATATCATAAAGATGACATTCTCTCCAAATTGACCTAAAAATTCAATACAATGCTAATTAAAATCCTAAGAAGGTTCTTCATGGATCTTTAGAAGCTGATTTTAAAATTCTCATGGAAGAACAAAAAGCCAAAAACAGCCAAGACACTTCTGAAACAGAAGAGCAAGGAGGGGAGTTGTGCCCTATCGAATATTAGGACTTCTTCTTAAGAACCAATTAAAAGAACATGACTCCAGGCAGGGATAAACAGATTGACCTATGGAATAGAAGAGAGCTCAGGAAAAAGTCCCACATACATATATGACTTTAATATATGACAGAGATGGTGAATTAGGTGATAAAAATGAAAACTGAACCTCTGCTTCACATCATATGAAAACTAATTCCCGATGGATCAGGACTAAATATCAGAAGCAAAAATTTTTAATTTTAGTGGAAAATATATTTTAGTTCTTTCTGACCTTGAAAGGAAAGGTTTTCTTTAAAAGACAGAGAAGTGTTCATTATAAAATATTAATAAATTTGACTCTGTTAAAATCAAGGATGTCTCACCATTAAAAGTCACCTCAGGAAAACTGAAAAAAACAAGTTACAAACTGGGAGAGGATATCTCCCATCTATAAAATCACCAAAGGATTAGTATCAAGAATATATTAAAAACTCCAATAATAAGAAGAAAAGCCCAGAGACTTCCGGGTAAGATGGCGGAAGAGTAAGACGCGGAGATCACCTTCCTCCCCACGGATACACCAGAAATACAGCTACACGTGGAACAACTCCTACAGAACACCTACTGAACGCTGGCAGAAGACCCCAGACCTCCCAAAAGGCAAGAAACTCCCCACATACCTGGGTAGGGCAAAGCGGAGAGATCCGCACACAGAGGATCGGTGCCGAGCGGCACTCACCAGCCCGAAAGGCTTGTCTGCTCGCCCGCCGGGGCGCGCAGCGCTGGAAGCTAAGGCTCGGGCTTCGGTCAGAGCGCAGGGAGAGGACTGGGGCTGGCGGCGAGAACTCAGCCTGAAGGGGGCTAATGTGCCACAGCTAGCCGGGAGGGAGTCCGGGAAAACTCTGGAGCTGCCGAAGAGGCAAGAGACTTTTTCTCCCCTCTTGGTTTCCTGGTGCGCTAGGAGAGGGGATTAAGAGCGCTGCTTAAAGGGGCTCCACGGACGGGCGCGAGTCGCGACTGAAAGCGCGGAGCCCAGTGACAGGCGTGGGACGCTGGGGCTGCTGCTGCCGCCGCCAAGAAGCCTGTGTGCGAGCGCAGGTCGCTGCCCACACCGCCCTTCCGGGAGCCTGTGCAGCCCGCCACTGCCGGGGTCCCGGGATCCAGGGGCGGCATCCCTGGGAGAACGCACGGCGCGCCTCGGGCTGGTGCAACGTCACGCCGACCTCTGCCGCTGCAGGCTTGCCCCGCACTCCGTGCCCCTCCCTCCCGCCCGGCCTGAGTGAGCCAGAGTCCCCGAAGAGGCTGCTCCTTTAACCCTGTCCTATCTGAGCGAAGAACAGACGCCCTCCGGCGACCTACACGCAGAGGCGGGGCCAAATCCAAAGCTGAGACCCAGGAGCTGTGAGAACAAAGAAGAGAAAGGGAAACCTCTCCCAGCAGCCTCAGAAGCAGCGGATTAAAGCTCCACAATCAACTTGATGTATCCTGCATCTGCGGAATACATGAATAGACAACACATCATCCCAAATTGAGGAGCCCGGAGTCAGTGCTGTGCCTCTGAGGTGGGAGAGCCAACTTCAGGACACTGGTCCACAAGAGACCTCCCAGCTCCACATAATATCAAACGGCGAAAATCTTCCAGAGATCTCCATCTCAACACCAGCACCCAGCTTCACTCAACGACCAGCAGGCTACAGTGCTGGACACCCTGAGCCAAACAACTAGCCAGACAGGAACACAACGCCACCCATTAGCAGAGAGGTGGCCTAAAATCATAAAAAGTCCACAGACACCCCAAAACACACCACCAGACGTGGACCTGCCCACCAGAAAGACAAGATCCAGCCTCATCCACCAGAACACAGGCACTAGTCCCCTCCACCAGGAAGCCTACACAACCCACTAAACCAACCTTAGCCACTGGGGACAGACACCAAAAACAACAGGAACTACGAACCTGCAGCCTGCAAAAAGGAGACCCCAAACACAGTAACATAAGCAAAATGAGAAGACAGAAAAACACACAGCAGGAGAAGGAGCAAGATAAAAACCCACCAGACCTAACAAATGAAGAGGTAATAGGCAGTCTACCTGAAAAAGAATTCAGAATAATGATGGTAAAGATGATCCAAGATTCTATTTCCCAGATCCAAAATCTTGGAAATAGAATAGACAAAATGCAAGAAACAGTTAACAAGGACCTAGAAGAACTAAAGATGAATCAAACATCGATTAAAAACACAATACATGAAATAAAAAATACTCTAGATGGGATCAATAGCAGAATAACTGAGGCAGAAGAACGGATAAGTGAGGTGGAAGATAAAATAGTGGAAATAACTGCTGCAGAGCAAAATAAAGAAAAAAGAATGAAAAGAACAGAGGACAGTCTCAGAGACCTCTGGGACAACATTAAACGCACCAACATTCGAATTATAGGGGTTCCAGAAGAAGAAGAGAAAAAGAAAGGGACTGAGAAAATATTTGAAGAGATTATAGTTGAAAACTTCCCTAATATGGGAAAAGAAATAGTTAATCAAGTCCAGGAGGCACAGAGAGTCCCATACAGAATAAATCCAAGGAGAAATACGCCAAGACACATATTAATCAAACTGTCAAAAATTAAACACAAAGAAATCATATTAAAAGCAGCAAGGCAAAAACAACAAACAACACACAAGGGAATCCCCATCAGGATAACAGCTGATCTCTCAGCAGAAACTCTACAAGCCAGAAGGGAGTGGCAGGACATACTTAAAGTGATGAAGGAGAAAAACCTGCAACCAAGATTACTCTACCCAGCAAGGATCTCATTCAGATTTGATGGAGAAATTAAAACGTTTACAGACAAGCAAAAGCTGAGAGAGTTCAGCACCACCAAACCAGCTTTACAACAAATGCTAAAGGAACTTCTCTAGGCAAGAAACACAACAGAAGTAAAAGACCTACAATAATGAACCCAAAACAATTAAGAAAATGGGAATAGGAACATACATATCGATAATTACCTTAAATGTAAATGGACTAAATGCTCCCACCAAAAGACACAGAGTGGCTGAATGGATACAAAAACAAGACCCATCTATATGCTGTCTACAAGAGACCCACTTCAGACCTAGAGACACATACAGACTGAAAGTAAGGGGAGGGAAAAAGATATTCCATGCAAATGGAAACCAAAAGAAAGCTGGAGTAGCAATTCTCATATCAGACAAAATAGACTTTAAAATAAGGACTACTAGAAGAGACAAAGAAGGACACTACATAATGATCAAGGGATCGATCCAAGAAGAAGATATAACAATTGTAAATATTTATGCACCCAACATAGGAGCACCTCAATACATAAGGCAAATACTAACAGCCATAAAAGGAGAAATCGACAGTAACACAATCATAGAAGGGAATTTAACACCCCACTTTCACCAATGGACAGATCATCCAAAATGAAAATAAATAAGGAAACACAAGCTTTAAATGATACATTAAACAAGATGGACTTAATTGATATTTATAGGACATTCCATCCAAAAACAACAGAATACGCATTTTTCTCAAGTGCTCATGGAACATTCTCCAGGATAGATCATATCTTGGGTCACAAATCAAGCCTTGGTAAATTTAAGAAAATTGAAATTGTATCAAGTATCTTTTCCGACCACAATGCTATGAGACTAGATATCAATTACAGGAAAAGAGCTGTAAAAAATACAAACACATGGAGGCTAAACAATACACTACTTAATAACGAAGTGATCACTGAAGAAATCAAAGAGGAAATTAAAAAATACCTAGAAACAAATGACAATGGAGACACGACGACCCAAAACCTATGGGATGCAGCAAAAGCAGTTTTAAGAGGGAAGTTTATAGCAATACAATCCCACCTTAAGAAACAGGAAACATCTCGAATAAACAACCTAACCTTGCACCTAAAGCAATTAGAGAAAGAAGAACAAAAACATCCCAAAGTTAGCAGAAGGAAAGAAATCATAAAAATCAGATCAGAAATAAATGAAAAAGAAATGAAGGAAACGATAGCAAAGATCAATAAAACTAAAAGCTGGTTCTTTGAGAAGATAAACAAAATTGATAAACCATTAGCCAGACTCATCAAGAAAAAAAGGGAGAAGACTCAAATCAATAGAATTAGAAATGAAAAAGGAGAAGTAACAACTGACACTACAGAAATACAAAAGATCATGAGAGATTACTATAAGCAACTCTATGCCAATAAAATGGACAACCTGGAAGAAATGGACAAATTCTTAGAAATGCACAACCTGCCGAGACTGAATCAGGAAGAAATAGAAAATATGAACAGACCAATCACAAGCACTGAAATTGAAACTGTGATAAAAAATCTTCCAACAAACAAAAGCCCAGGACCAGATGGCTTCACAGGCGAATTCTATCAAGCATTTAGAGAAGAGCTAACACCTATCCTTCTGAAACTCTTCCAAAATATAGCAGAGGGAGGAACACTCCCAAACTCATTCTACGAGGCCACCATCACCTTGATACCAAAACCAGGCAAGGATGTCACAAAGAAAGAAAACTACAGGCCAATATCACTGATGAACATAGATGCAAAAATCCTCAACAAAATACTAGCAAACAGAATCCAACAGCACATTAAAAGGATCATACACCATGATCAAGTGGGGTTTATTCCAGGAATGCAAGGATTCTTCAATATACGCAAATCAATCAACGTGATACACCATATTAACAAATTGAAGGAGAAAAACCATATGATCATCTCAATAGATGCAGAGAAAGCTTTCGACAAAATTCAACACCCATTTATGATAAAAACCCTGCAGAAAGTAGGCATAGAGGGAACTTTCCTCAACATAATAAAGGCCATATATGACAAACCCACAGCCAGCATCGTCCTCAATGGTGAAAAACTGAAACCATTTCCACTAAGATCAGGAACAAGACAAGGTTGCCCACTCTCACCACTCTTATTCAACCTAGTTTTGGAAGTTTTAGCCACAGCAATCAGAGAAGAAAAGGAAATAAAAGGAATCCAAATTGGAAAAGAAGAAGTAAAGCTGTCACTGTTTGCAGATGACATGATACTATACATAGAGAATCCTAAAGATGCTACCAGAAAACTACTAGAGTTAATCAATGAATTTGGTAAAGTTGCAGGATACAAAATTAATGCACAGAAATCTCTGGCATTCCTATATACTGATGATGAAAAATCTGAAAGTGAAATCAAGGAAACACTCCCATTTACCATTGCAACAAAAAGAATAAAATATCTAGGAATAAACCTACCTAAGGAGACAAAAGACCTGTATGCAGAAAATTATAAGACACTGATGAAAGAAATTAAAGATGATACAAATAGATGGAGAGATGTACCATGTTCTTGGATTGGAAGAATCAACATTGTGAAAATGACTCTACTACCCAAAGCAATCTACAGGTTCAATGCAATCCCTATCAAACTACCACTGGCATTTTTCACAGAACTAGAACAAAAAATTTCAAAATTTGTATGGAAACACAAAAGACCCCGAATAGCCAAAGCAATCTTGAGAACGAAAAATGGAGCTGGAGGAATCAGGCTCCCTGACTTCAGACTATACTACAAAGCTACAGTAATCAAGACAGTATGGTACTGGCACAAAAACAGAAAGATCGATCAATGGAACAGGATAGAAAGCCCAGAGTTAAACCCACGGACATATGGTCACCTTATCTTTGATAAAGGAGGCAGGAATGTACAGTGGAGAAAGGACAGTCTCTTCAATAAGTGGTGCTGGGAAAACTGGATAGGGACATGTAAAAGTATGAGATTAGATCACTCCCTAACACCATACACAAAAATAAGCTCAAAATGGATTAAAGACCTAAATGTAAGGCCAGACACTATCAAACTCTTAGAGGAAAACATAGGCAGAACACTCTATGACATAAATCACAGCAAGATCCTTTTTGACCCACCTCCTAGAGAAATGGAAATAAAGACAAAAATAAACACATGGGACCTAATGAAACTTAAAAGCTTTTGCACAGCAAAGGAAACCATAAACAAGACCAACAGACAACCCTCAGAATGGGAGAAAATATTTGCAAATGAAGCAACTGACAAAGGATTAATCTCCAAAATTTATAAGCAGCTCATGCAGCTCAATAACAAAAAAACAAACAACCCAATCCAAAAATGGGCAGAAGACCTAAATAGACATTTCTCCACAGAAGATATACAGACTGCCAACAAACACATGAAAGGATGCTCAACATCTTTACTCATTAGAGAAATGCAAATCAAAACTACAATGAGATATCATCTCACACCAGTCAGAATGGCCATCATCAAAAAATCTAGAAACAATAAATGCTGGAGAGGGTGTGGAAAAAAGGGAACACTCTTGCACTGCTGGTGGGAATGTGAATTGGTACAGCCGCTATGGAGAACGGTATGGAGGTTCCTTAAAAAACTACAAATAGAACTACCATATGACCCAGCAATCCCACTACTGGGCATATACCCTGAGAAAACCATAATTCAAAAAGAGACATGTACCAAAATGTTCATAGCAGCCCTATTTACAATAGCCCGGAGATGGAAACAACCTAAGTGTCCATCATCGGATGAATGGATAAAAAAGATGTGGCACATATATACAATGGAATATTACTCAGCCATAAAAAGAAATGAAATTGAGCTATTTGTAATGAGGTGGATAGACCTAGAGTCTGTCATACAGAGTGAAGTAAGTCAGAAAGAGAAAGACAAATACTGTATGCTAACACATATATATGGAATTTAAGAAAAAAAAAATGTCATGAAGAACATAGGGGTAAGACAGGAATAAAGACACAGACCTACTAGAGAATGGACTTGAGGATATGGGGAGGGGGAAGGGTAGGCTGTGACGGGGTGGGGGAGTGGCATGGACATATATACGCTACCAAACGTGAGGTAGATAGCTGGTGGGAAGCAGCCGCGTAGCACAGGGAGATCAGCTCGGTACTTTGTGACCGCCTGGAGGGGTGGGATAGGGAGGGTGGGAGGGAGACGCAAAAGGGAGGGGATATGGAAACATATGTATATGTATAACTGATTAAATTTGTTATAAAGCAAAAAAATAAAATAAGTTAAAAAAAAAAAAAAAAAAGAAGAAAAGCTCAGTCAATCCAATTTTTAAAACTAGGCAAAAGACATGGACAGGCATTTTTCAAAAGAAGGAATACATATGCAATAAGTATTTGAATAAACATTTAACCTTAATAGTGATCAGAGAAATGCAAATGAAGACCATTATAAACTCACATACTGAGCAAAAATTTTAAAGTCTGATACTATCAAGTGTTTACAGAGAATATGGATAAACAAGATTTCTTAAGTATTGCTGGTAGGAATGTAAACTGCTACAACCACTTTGGAAGGCATGAATGCATTATCTTATAAAGCTGAACACTCAGATACCCTATGACTCAGGAATTCCACTCCAAAGTAGTAAAAACCAGAGGAATTCTTATGTATGTGTAGCAGATGACATAGACAAGAATGTTCATGACCAGGGCTTTCAGAGTAAAAAAAAAAAAAAGTCTGGAAATAACCCAAATGTCTATTTACAAGAATATGTATTAAAAAATGTAGGTACATTCCCACTGTGGAATGTTACACAGTCCTCAAAAAGAGTGCACTACTGATACATGCAAAAATATAGAATGTATCTTGGCAACATAATATTGCCTGAAAAATTTAAGTCCCAAGAGATTACCAATACCAAGATACCTTTTATCAAATATAAACTCAAATATAAAATTTAAGGATATATTAAACCAGGAATCCAAATAATAATCAAACGGAAACCCCTACCTCTCTAAAAACTTGTCCTAAAAGTACAAATCTTCAGAATTTCCATGGTGTAATATGCAATCTACTTCACTTATTTTATTTGCTAAATAAAAGTATGCACTTCATCAAGATCAGATGAAATACAAATGGATAAAACTATAAGTGTGAAGTGGTAGAAGTTATACCATCCCTCATTATTTATTAAAATAGTTTGTTTACCCATTTAGGGACGGAGATCATACGCGCAGTCATAAAGACAGTCTTGGAGAATTACAGTGGAGCAGAAAAACATTAGCTATATTACTGTGAAAAAGTATGTTTTGGAAAACAGCTCAGTCACATAATTTATCTTGCCACACTTGGTACAGTGCCCACCTGGAGCCATTTTTGAGTGAATGGAGAAGGCCATACATTTGTTCAAAGATCAGTGTTGAGCCCTGTAAGGAAATCTCTTTAGCTCCTAAATTAGAAGCCAGAGGAGCTTGGCAGCCTTCACATGTGGGAAATCTATCGAGTGGTGAACAGGATAATTATTCCCAAGGACTGTATATTCTGGACATGGGAGTGCAGCTCAGTGCTCCATGAAAACCACATTTGGTCTCCCAACTCAGACAACACTAAAACCATGGGGGTTTTCCCCTCCTTAATGTCACTAGTCTATTCTGATGACAAATAATTGCCTTTGATTGCCAGGTATTTAATATACGAGTTATATGAATACAACCCATCAATCTACTGTCCTGAAAACTGGGAAATCTGCTGTTTTTGTCCTGAATTATTAAGGCAGCGCTTAATAGGTATTGGAGAATCTGCAAATTAAATATAATAGCATTACCATGAGTTTTCACTACTAGAGGTATTTAGGTTCCACTCTTACATGCCTTGTCCATATTTATAAAGAACACATATAAAATAAGGGTCTTTCTCCTTTGAAAAGGAGAACAAAATCGTAGTAAGATAGTTTTAAGCAAATGAGTCTTTATCAACCATTCCAAGCGTAAGTGCAGGGTTCTACTCTGTAGTGTCAGCGGCAGAAAGTACCAAGACACTGGAAGAACAAGGTAGGAAAGACCTTGTAAAGCTATGGAAATGAGAACACAATACAAATGTAGATGAATGCCTTGGTAAAGAAATGAGGATACTGAAATGAATTAGGTTTTCTAAATCACTAATGTCAAAAATTATTAGGTATGTGATTCAGGATATGTACTAATCAAAACACAAATATTTTATTTCCTATAAAGTATTCCATGATGCCCGAATTCAAAAGAATACACATACACATTCCAGAACTACTTGCATATATTGACAATGTTAGTGACATGTAAATTAATACAACCTCTCTGGAGAGCACGGACTTGAGCTTAATCATACCTATGTCTGTCCCCCAACTAGACTGTGAGTTGATAGCAGAGACTGTCTTATTCATTGTTGTATCCTGACAGCACCACATATTATTGGTGCTTAGAAAATATTTTTTGATTGAATGAATGAATTTGGCATTACGTATCAAGAGCCTTAAAAAATTTTTAATAGCCTTTTAAGCCAGTAACTCTATTCCTAGGAATTTATCCTAGGGAAATCATGAGGGCTACAAAGATAAATATATGGGGATGTTTGCTGCAGCATTTTTTCTAATAGCACAACATCTAAATGTTCAACAACAAGGGAATTGGTAAGATGTGGTATATCACACAATGTACTATGGTACTAGGCAGTTATTTAAAAGCGTATTCACAAAGTATAATTATTGACAAGGGGAATTTTTACAATATAATATTATTTACACAGTATATATTTATATATGATATATATTTTATATATATGTATACAAACACATTATGCACACACACTTAGATTCTAATTTATTATATAGGTATGGGTAATTTGTATACATTGAAAAAGAACTTGTAGAAAGAAAATACACTGAAATGTTAAAAGTACGTTTTACTAATAAATAAAACAGCAATATATTTAAAAGCTTACAAAAATAACTAAAACTGTTCTTTATAAATGAAATATAAATGTATTTATTTAATAATAAACATTCTTTTTGTGCGTGTGTTCTATCTGTAAGCTCTCCAACAACCACACAAAAAAAGCATTTGGTATTTAGTCTTATGTCAGAAACAAGACATTCATAAGGAAGAGGAAAATATGTAAATATAGTTTAAACACCACAAGAGCAACTCCACCAAAACGAGCACACGCTTTAAAAATAGTCGTGCAAATAAAATATCTCATCGGAAAGGTAAATATTAGTGAATATTTTGTTTAAAATATAGAAGCATTCATATGTAGAGTAATGATAACAGTGAAACACACATTACAAAAATACTTTAAAAACTTTAAAAATAATAAATACAGTTATTTCCAAATTTTGCTTTCTAAAAATAAAATTCTGCTACCAACTATTACCAAGGGTGTGGGATTTTCTTTCTTTAACGCTGTTTTATGTTATCACTATGTAAAGTCAATGACAGTAACAGAATTCTGGACTCATCCAGTGGAAACGCTGCATCCCTACAGGAAGGCAACATGAAATCACAAAGCCCGAGTCTGCCTCCCTGTAAAATCTGTCCACACCAAGCCCTAAAAGCAGCTAATGTTAAACAGTAGAAACCAGATTCACTGATTGATCAAAAGGCTGTTAGGTTTTTCAGTTCTTTGGGTATTGTTTTGTTGTTATCTTTTTTTTTTTTTTCAATCCAGGAAAAGTCTTCACTGCGAAGGTCTCAAAACAGAATCCAAAAGCAAGGGAGGATCTTGTCTGGATGTTGGGCTATTCATAAACACAGGTTCATTCTTCAGCTGAGTTTACTAAGCTGTTTAATGTCTTTGAATCAGTTTTTCTCCTTATTAAAACAAGCTAAATCAATTTTCATGAAGTTTTAGGAAGTTCTATAGGTTTTTAAGAAAGATGGAGAATAGTTCAGTGTAATTACCGCAGTAGCCCAGAAGTCCTAACTAGGCTAAAAGCTAAGCAACCAAAAACCCTGAATATCTTAAATCCAGCTTTAGAAACCAAACAGATCTGGACAAATATTGTAAGTCCATGTACATTTTCCTGAACTGTTGCCCTGGCAAACTGACATGGGGAAAAGAATGTCTGCCCCAAGTAACATCCAAATTTTGGTCATAGTCTCAGCTACTATTCAGCTAAGGCAATCATGAAGTCTCATTTAAAAATAAGAGTTCTGCTATATCTGAAATGACAGATGGAAGATACAGGGGCCCTCCATATCTGCAGTTTCCACATCCATGGATTCAACCCATGCAGAACCCGTGGACATAGAGGGCTGACTGTACTACATCATTTTAAATAAGGGACTTGAGCATCCACAGATTTTGGCATCCGTGGGGGGTCCTGGAACCAATTCCCCATGGATACCAAGGGACAACTGTATACAAGCATCAAGGTACAAAGAACCTGGTCCTTAGTAACTGTGGAACCACAGTCAGCCCTGGGCCTTCTATCTAGACATAATATGGGAAAGAAGTAAACTTCTATCTCGTTTGCACGTAATTATTTAGAATTACTCTATTAAACAGCAATCAGTAATTAGTCAAAACATCACTAATACAGCAGCTAACATTTATTTAGCTTTTACTACGTACCAGACACTGTGCTAAGTGCTTTATATACAATCTTTCATTTGTTCATAACAACAACACTTTAAAACAAGTATTACTATCCCCAGAAAACCAGGTCTTATAGAGGAGAGATAATTTGCCTGGAGTCACTCAGCTACCAGGCCTTGAACACAGGCCTCTCTAATGCCAACGCCATGGCCAGGCTGTTAACTGCCACCCTCTACACCTTAAATTCCATTTGCCCAGGGCTTCCTTGGTGACGCAGTGGTTAAGAATCCACCTGCCAATGCAGAGGACACGGGTTTGAGCCCTGGTCCAGGAAGATCCCACATGCTGTGGAGCAACTAAGCCCGTGTGCCACAACTACTGAGCCCGTGTGCCACAACTACTGAAGCCCACGTACCTAGAGCCTGTGCTCCACAACAAGAAAAGCCACCACAATGAGAAGCCCGCGCAATGAAGAGTAACCTCCGCTTGCTGCAACTAGAGAGAGCCCGCGTGCAGCAATAAAGACCCAATGCAGCCAAAAACAAATAAATTAAATAAATAAAAAAATTTTAAAATTCCATTTGCTTAGTATGGAGAGCAACCATGACCCCTCCTACAAAGCACTTCTAGAATACTGAGTTGTATAATCCTCATATTTGACTAGCACATCTTCAAGATTGTAAAGATGAAGGAGGGGGAGGGGAGGGGGAGGAGGAGGAGAGGAGGAAGAAGAAGAAGGAACAATGTATATGTATCAGCATAGAAATGAGAAAAAGTTATATAGCCAAGATTCACAGAGGAAAAGAAGTTCCCACTGCCACTCCAATATAATACAACTTAAAGTCATGCCATAGAGCTATACACCAAATAGTTAACAGTTTGGGGTTTTGCTTTTTGAGTTTTTTGTTTTTGTTTTTGTTTTGGAAGGAGGAGATTCTAGAAGACCTTTATTTGCTACATTGTATATTTCTATGATGTCTGAAGTTTTTATAACCAGTTAGCATTACTTTTATTATCTGAAAAGGCAGTAAAGATTTCTTAAAATATGTCCCAGGAATTTTCCTGTTTGGAATTTTATCATTTAAGAATATGTAATTGTCTAAGTTACACACAAAAAAAAGGCAAACTGCTAGGAAAATGTAATGATATGGATGAAGTGATCAAAGAAAAAGAAATCAGATTTATAAAAATCTATTTCCAACTATATAATTCCAATATGGATATACAGTAACGTACAACACTAACTACAGCATAACAAGGGAAGAGAGTTAAGTAAAAAAATTAGGCAAAAGAGAAATAAAGGTGAAAGAAATAAGATGAAAATGACAGTATGCCAAACGCATAGGCTAAAAGTTCTGTAGCCTTGTTAGAAATGGGCTGAAGAATCTTTTTCTGAGCTTCCTAGCAGACAGGGCAAAAGGAGCTCAGCATGTCAATCAGATGATAGAAATGAACCTATGAGAAGGAAACACAACTGATTTGGGGACCAGAAACTACTGAGATGCTTTCTCTGCTGAGACCATGGAAAGAAGGTACTTTTTCACATAATGAATTATGTCTCCAAACACAGATGGGATTTTTGAAACTTTGGGGCCCAGTTTCAAGTACAAAGGTTTAATCATTTTAAGGCCAAAATTTAAATAACTTAAAGCTGAAAGACATGCATATTATATAAAAGCTGAAATAAAATGGTCTCAATATGGTTGCTGAACTAGTTTCCAACCACCTTCTCCTTTATATAAATGATATATTATCATTTACTTTCCATAATTTACTTTCTTTGCAGATACTAACATCTTAGATATTAGTGACCCATTTTTTAAATATGTAGCACTAAAATCATTATGGTCTGACATTTTTATATGCTTATAAAACATATTTTGTTCCAACTGTTTTTATTAGAAAAAATGTGGCCTGCTGAAAACCAAAACCTACATATTTTACTTTGAAAAAAAAAGGCAGCTAAAAATATAAAACCCCACACGTTTGCTTTTAACACTGCTTGTGAACTAAAACCTATAATGTGAATTTGACATCTATTAATGGTTTGCTCAAAGAAACTGAGACTATGTTTCAACAGAAAGCAGCACTCTGAGCTCCCACCACAACCCATGGCATCCTCACTGCTTCCCAGGAAGGGGGCAAGCAGGGAGGCCATCCATGCACTCCGAGGCTCCCTGGATGAGGGCTTGCTTTCACAGGGTTCTCTGCATCGCTGTACTGTCTCCAGACTCAAGAATACAGAAACAAATTCTTTGGAATTTAGCCCCCGGGGAGGCAAGCAAATTATGTTAACCACATGCAAACATTTATATTACTCTCTGGTTTGTTTCCATGACCTTCCAAAATAAATTACAATTTAAAATCAGATCTTAGAGGACTACATATGACAAGACATCCATATCATTTTCTTGCCTCATGAAAGGACCAAATTAGTGAAAATAATTACTTAATATCATTTAAATCTGAATACTCTAATCACAGATGTGTTTATATTAAAATAAATGTTTGTTTCTTAAAATACAATTTATCCCCAAACTCTTCTGCTATAAATTAAATATGCCAAGCACAGATGGAGGAAGTAGATGCCTAGAAGTGGCCAAGAGATAAAAGGTCCTGGTCCAGTACAGGCAAGGAAAAAGAACAAAACCAAATATATGTACATAGATGGGGGTAGAAGTAAAGTATATAAGCAGCAGAGGCATGGTTGCTCACTGGGTGGGTTCTCAGGGAGCAGGTCAACAGAAGTTAATCGGGTGGTTAACAGCCCAAATAGCCAACTGATTTCCAGTATAAACATCAGCCCAAACACAAGTCTACATGTTCTCTGCCAGTTGATCCCTTATTAGACATCTCCAGTTGGAACTTCAAAACTTGACGTAAACCTCAACCAAGTAGGTTTATCATGGGAACGCAAGACTAGTTCAATAGGCAAAAACCAACCAATGTAATCTACCAGAGTAGCAGTCTACTGGAAAAATGATAAAAAAATAATAATAACAATCACATCAATTGATATAGAAAAGCATTTGAAAAATTTAACATCCATTCTTGATTTTAAAACTCTCTCAGCAAAGCAGGAATAAAAGGGAACTTCTTCAACCAGATAAAACCTGCAGCTAAAATCATACTTAATGGTAAAAGATTGAACGCTTTCATCCCAAAATTAAAAACAAAGCAGAAATGTCCACTCTCACCACCCCTATTCAAAACTGTACTGGAAGTTCTTGCCAGTGTAAGAAAAAAAGGCAAGAAGAAGAAATAAAAGGTATACAAGATTGGAAATTAAAAAATAAAACTATTCCTATTCACAGACAAGATGAATGACTATGGAGAAAGCCCCATGGTACCAGGAAGGAAACAAAAAAACCCTCCTGGAACTAATAAGTGATTTTTAGCAAGTTCACTGGATAAAAGTCAACACACAAAAATTAATCATGTTTATATATATACTAGCATGGTACAACTAGATCCCCAAAAAATACCATTTATAATAGTTCCAAAAAACTAAATACTTAAGTATAAATCTAAAAATGTATGTATAAGATCTATATACTGAAACTACAAAATGCTGCTGAAAGAAATCAAAGAAGAATTAAATAAATAGAAAGCTGTACCATGTTGATGGATTGGAAGATTCATCATAATAAAGATGTCTGTTCTCATCAAAATATCTATAAATTTGTGCAACCTCAATCAAAATCCTAGCATGATTCTCTATACATATAGACAAGCTGATTCTAAAATTTATATGAAAAGACAAAAAAGAACTAGGATAGCCAAAATAATTTTTGTAAAAGAAAAATAAAATTAGGGAAATCACGTGACCTGATTTGAAGACTTACCATAAAGCTGCAGTAATTAAGACAGTGCAGTACTGGCAAAGGGATAGACACAATAGAGCAACAGAACAGAATAAAGAGTCCAGTAATAGATCCACACATATATGGCCAGGTTATATTTGAAAAGAGTGTAAAAATAATTCAATGGAAAAAAAAACAGTCCTCAGCAAATGGTGTTGGAACAAATGGACACCCATATGCAAAAACAAAAGAACCTTGACCTAAACCTTATACCTTTGATAAAATTTAACTCAAGGTCTATGGTCGGCCCCATGGCGGCCAGCTGCCCCGGACCAAGCTCAAGTGTATGGCGCCACAAGAGCCGGCTCCAAGGCCCCAATAACAGGCCGCCCCCGCAGCTCCAGACACGGGGTGAGGCTCATACCACCCGAACTGTGGAAGGAATTTCAGTGGTAGGAGTCTCTGTGATTGTAGGGTCTCCTCTGGTCTGAGAATGGCTACCCCTCGAAATGAGCCAGTGGCTGAGATTGGTGTTGGTGCCTATGGGACGGTGTATAAGGCCCATGATCCCCACAGTGGCTACTCTGTGGCCCTCAAGAGTGTAAGAGTCCCCAGTGGAGGAGGTGCTGGAGGAGGCCTTCCCATCAGCACAGTTCATGGGGTGGCTTATTGTGGCAGCTGGAGGCTTTGAAGCATCCCAGTGTTGTCTGGCTGATGGACGTCTGTGCCACAGCCTGAACTGACCGGGAGACCAAAGTGACCCTGGTGTTTGAGCATGTGGACCAAGACCTAAGGACATATTTGGACAAGGCACCCCCACTAGGCTTGCCAGTGGAGACCATCAAGGATCTGATGCACCAGTTTCTAAGAGGCCTAGATTTCCTTCATGCCAACTGCATCATTCACCAAGACCTGAAGCCAGAGAACATTCTGGTGACAAGTGGTGGAACAGTCAAGCTGGCCGACTTTGGCCTGGCCAGAATCTATAGCTACCAGATGGCACTTACACCTGTGGTTATTACACTCTGGTACCATGCTCCAGAAGTTCTTTTGCAGTCTATGTATGCAACCCCTGTGGACATGTGGAGCGTTGGCTGTATCTCCACAGAGATGTTTCGTCGAAAGCCTCTCTTCTGTGGAAACTCTGAAGCTGACCAGTTAGACAAAATCTTTGACCTGACGGGACTGCCCCCAGAGAATGACTGGCCCCGAGATGTGTCTCTACCCTCAGGAGCCTTTTCCCTCAGAGGGCCCCGCGCAGTGCAGTCAGTGGTATCTGAGATGGAGGAGTCTGGAGCACGGCTGCTGCTGGAGATGCTGACTTTTAACCCACACAAGTGAATCTCTGCCTTCCGAGCCCTGCAGCACTCTTATCTACATAAGGCAGAAGGTAACCCAGAGTGAGCCACGGAATAGTTGCAACAGAACCAAGAGAAGAGAAGCCAATATTCCCTTCCTTTGAACATTTGAGGTGGAGAGCCCCCCACTAAGAAGGCAACCTCTGCCTTCATCTCTGAGGCTATGGAGACTCCCCCAACTTTTTACAGAGAATATTTTGCTGCCTTAATGACATTCCCCTCCCACCCCTCCTTTTGAGGCTTATCCTTCTCCTGCCCCCTCTGTGTCCTTACACCAAGGGGTATGTCCCTTGTTTTTCCCTTTCCCTATACCTTGATATTGGGATCCTTTTTTATACAGGAAAAAGAACGAAACAAAACAAAACAAAATTAACTCAAAATGGATCATATATCTAGTGTTAAAATGTAAAGCTATAAAACTTTTCAAAGAAAGCATAAAAGAAAATCTTCATGACCCAGGGTTAGGCAAAGATTTCTAGACATGACACCAAAAGAAGAAAACAATAAATTAAAACTACCGCAAAATTAAAATTTTCTGCTCTGCAAAAGACACTGTTAAGAGAATGAAAAGACAAGCCAACAAAGTGGAAGAAAATATTTTGCAAAAAAGATAAATCAGTCCTTTATCTGATAATGGACTTGGAAACAGAATATTTAAAGAACTCTCAAACCTCAACAGTAAGAAAATAAACAGCCCAACTTAAAAAAAAAAAGGGCAAAAGACAAACATTTCACCAAAGGGGATGTATACATGGCAAATAGGCTCATGAAAATACATTCAATGTCATTAGCCACAGGAAAATGCAAATTAAAACAATGATGATATACCACTACACACCTACTAGAATGGCTAAAATTTTAAATTCTAACAATGCCAAGTGCTGGAAAGACTATGGAACAATTCAAACAATCATATATGACTGAAGGGAAATGCAAAATGTATAGCCACTGTGGAAAACAGTTTTTGCAGTTTCTTCTAAAGGTAAACATATACTTACCAAACAACTCAGCAATTCACTTTTGAGGAGAAATGAAAATTGATGTTCACACAAAAACCTGGATACAAAGTTTATAACAGTTCTATTCATTACTGCCAAAAATTGGAAATAGGGCTTCCCTGGTGGCGCAGTGGTTGAGAGTCCGCCTGCCAATGCAGGGGACACGGGTTCGTGTCCCGGTCCGGGAAGATCCCACATGCCGCGGAGCGGCTGGGCCCGTGAGCCATGGCTGCTGAGCCTGTGCGTCCGGAGCCTGTGCTCCACAACGGGAGAGGCCACAACAGTGAGAGGCCCACGTATCGCAAAAAAAAAAAAAAAAAAATTGGAAATAGCCCAAATATCCTTCAACAGATAAACAGACAAACTATGGTACATCCATACAATGGAAAACTATTCAATGTATTTCATACAATGGAATATAGCAATAAAAGGGAAAGAACTATAGATACATGCAACTTGAATGAATTTCAAAGGCATTATGCTGAGCAAAAGAAACCAGACACAAGAGTATATGCCACATTATTCCATTTATATGGTGTTCTCCTACAGATGTGGGAAGAGTGTAACTACAAAGGGATAGCATGGAGAGTTTGGGGAAGCAACAGAACTGTTCTGTATTCTTACATGTGTTAAAATTCGTGGGACCTTACACCAAAAAAGTCCATTTTTCTGTTTGTTAATTTAAACTTTAAAAAAACATAAATATCTTTGACATAATTTAATATTAAGGAATTATTCTTAATTTTGTTAGGTGGATAATGGCACGGTGGTTATATTTCTATAAAACCCTTATCAATTAGAGACTCATACTGAGTATTTATGGGTGAAATGACATGATGTCTTGGATTTGCTTTAAAATAACTCCTACAGGCACAGGGTCAGGAAGGGGGTCACAGATATGATAAATGTTGAAGCTGAGGATGGGAAATGGGTAACTGGGTTTTCATTAGACTCCTCTGACTACGTTGTTGTATGTGTTTAAAATTTTTCAGTCAATGGTTTTTTAACATAAAAATTTTGTGATGTTGAGCATGAGGAATCCAGAGGGCACACTGAGGCACATGGGGAAAATTATTTAAAAGGCTGGAGAACAAAAACTACAGCAGTGATTCTTGTCAGCCTCCCTCCCCATTGGATTGCCCAGTGCCAAGCACAGTGCCTGGCACATAGGACATAGTCCATAAATCGTTGCTCAATGAATGAAAAATGAATGATGAGCAAACAAGGGGAGAGCTTACTTTTTGTCCTTAGCCCTATAGAAGGACACAGCATCAAGAATCATAATTCTTTGTATTTAATTTTTGATAGTTTGATTAATATGTGTCTTGGCATGTTTCTCCTTGGATTTATCCTGTATGGGACTCTCTGTGCTTCCTGGACTTGACTATTTCCTTTCCCATATTAGGGAAGTTTTCAACTATAATCTCTTCAAATATTTTCTCAGTCCCTTTCTTTTTCTCTTCTTCTTCTGGGACCCCTATAATTCGAATGTTGGTGTGTTTAATGTTGTCCCAGAGGTCTCTGAGACTGTCCTCAATTCTTTTCACTCTTTTTTCTTTATTCTGCTCTGTGAAAGTTATTTCCACTATTTTATCTTCCAGGTCATTTATCCGTTCTTCTGCCTCAGTTATTCTGCTATTGATCCCTTCTAGAGAATTTTAAATTTCATTTACTGTGTTGTTCAGCACTGTTTGTTTGCTCTTTAGTTCTTCTAGGTCCTTGTTAAACATTTCTTGTATTTTCTCCATTCTATTTCCAAGATTTTGGATCATCTTTACTATCATTATTCTGAATTCTTTTTCAGGTAGACTGCCTATTTCCTCTTCATTTGTTAGTTCTGGTGGGTTTTTACCTTGCTCCTTCATCTGCTGTGTTTTTCACTGTCTTTTCATTTTGTTTAACTTACTGTATTTGGGGTCTCCTTTTCACAGGCTGCAGGTTCGTAGTTCCTCTTGTTTTTGGTGTCTGCCCCAGTGGCTAAGGTTGGTTCAGTGGGTTGTGTAGGCTTCCTGGTGGAGGGGACTAGTGCCTGTATTCTGGTGGATGAGGCTGGATCTTGTCTTTCTGGTGGGCAGGTCCACGTCTGGTGGTGTGTTTTGGGGTGTCTGTGGCCTTATTATGATTTTAGGCAGCTTCTCTGCTAATGGGTGGGATTATTTCCTGTCTTGCTAGTTGTTTGGCATGAGGTGTCCAGCACTGAAGCTTGCTCGTCGTTGAGTAGAGCTGGGTCTTGGCGTTGAGATGGAGATCTCTGGAAGATTTTTGCTATTTGATATTATGTGGAGTGGAGAGGTCTCTTGTGGACCAATGTCCACAAGACATTTGTGGCTCTCCCACCTCAGAGGCACAGCCCTGATGCCTTGCTGGAGCACCAACAGCCTGTCATCCACACGGCTCAGAATAAAAGGGAGAAAAAAAAAGAAAGAAAGAAAGAAAGAAGAAGATAAAATAAAATAAAGTTATTAAAATAAAAAATTATTATTAAAAAAAATTTTAAGTAATTTAAAAAAATAAAGAAAGAAGAGAGCAACCAAACCAAAAAACAAATCCACCAATGATAACAAGCGCTAAAAACTATACACACACACACACATAAAAAAACGGACAGACAGAACCCCAGGATAAATGGTGAAAGCAAAGCTATACAGACAAAATCACACACAGAAGCATACACATACCACTCACAAAAAGAGAAAAAAATATATATATCATTGCTCCCAAAGTCCACCTCCTCAATTTGGGATGATTCGTTGTCTATTCAGGTATTCCACAGATGCAGGTACATCAAGTTGGTTGTGAAGACTTACTCCGCTGCTCCTGAGGCTGCTGGGAGAGGTTTCCCTTTCTCTTTGTTTGCACAGCTCCAGGGGTTCAGCTTTGGATTTGGCTCCGCCTCTGTGTGTAGGTCGCCGGAGGGCGTCTGTTCTTCGCTCAGACAGGACGGGGTTAAAGGAGCAGCTGATTCAGGGGCTCTGGCTCACTCAGACCCGGGGGAGGGAGGGGTACAGAGTGCGGGGCAAGCCTGCGGCGGCAGAGGCCAAAGTGACAATGCAGCAGCCTGAGGTGTGCCGTGCCTTCTCCCAGGGAAGCTGTCCCTGGATCATGGGACCCTGGCAGTGGCGGGCTGCACAGGCTCCCGGAAGGGGAGGTGTGGATAGTGACCTGTGCTTGCACACAGGCTTCTTGGTGGCTGCATTAGCAGCAGCCTTAGCGTCTCATGCCCATCACCAGGGTCCGCACTGATAGCTGCGGCTCGAGCCCGTCTCTGGAGCTCCTTTAAGCGGCGCTCTTAATCCCCTCTCCTCACGCACCAGGAAACAAACAGGCAAGAAAAAGTCTCTTGCCTCTTCCGCAGCTCCAGACTTTTTCCTGGACACCCTCCCGGCTAGCTGTAGCGCATTAGCCCCTTCAGGCCGTTTTCTGGCAGCCAACCCCAGTCCTCTCCCTGGGATCCAACCTCCAAAGCCAGAGCCTCAGCTCCCAGCCCACACCTTGTCCCGGCGGGTGAGCAGACAAGCCTCTTGGGCTGGTGAGTGCTGGTTGGCACCGATCCTCTGTGCAGGAATGTCTCCACTTGGCCCTCTGCACCCCAGTTGCTGTGCTCTCCTCTGTGGTTCGAAAGCTTCCCCCCTCCGCCCCGCAGTCTCTGTCCGCAAAGGGGCATCCTGGTGTGTGGAAACCTTTCCTCCTTCACAGCTCCCTCCCACTGATGCAGAAAATTATAAGACACTGATGAAAGAAATTAAGGATGATACAAACAGCTGGAGAGATATACCATGTTCTTGGATTGGAAGAATCAACATTGTGAAAATGACTATACTGCCCAAAGCAATCTACAGATTCAATGCAATCCCTACCAAACTACCACTGGCATTTTTCACAGAACTAGAACAAAAAAATTCACAATTTGTATGGAAACACAAAAGACCCTGAATAGCCAAAGCAATCTTGAGAAAGAAAAACCAAAATGGAGGAATCAGGCTCCCTGACTTCAGACTATACTACAAAGCCATAGTAATCAAGACAGAATGGTACTGGCACAAAAACAGAAATACAGATCAACAGAACAGGATACAAAGCCCAGAGATAAACCCACGCACATATGGTCACCTTATCTTTGATAAAGGAGGCAAGAATATACAGTGGAGAAAAGACAGCCTCTTCAATAAGTGGTGCTGGGAAAACTGGAGAGCTACATGTAAAAGAATGAAATTAGAACATGCTCTAACACTATACACAAAAATAAACTCAAAATGGATTAAAGACCTAAATGTAAGGCCAGACACTATCAAACTCTTAAAGAAAACATAGGCAGAACACTCTATGACATAAATCACAGGAAGATCCTTTTTGACCCACCTCCTAGAGAAATGGAAATAAAAACAAAACTAAACAAATGGGACCTAATGAAACTTAAAAGCTTTTGCACAGCAAAGGAAAACTTAAACAAGGTGATAAGACAACCCTCAGAATGGGAGAAAATATTTGCAAATGAAGCAATGGACAAAGGATTAATCTCCAGAACATACAAGCAACTCATGCAGCTCAATATCAAAAACACAAACAACCCAATCCAAAAATGGGCAGAAGACCTAAATAGACATTTCTCCAAAGAAGATATACAGATTGCCAACAAACACATGAAAGGATGCTCAACATCACTAATCATTAGAGAAATTCAAATCAAAACTACAATGAAATATCAGCTCACACCAGTCAGAATGGCCATCATCAAAAAATCTACAAAGAATAAACGCTGGAGAGGGTGTGGAGAAAAGGGAACCCTCTTGCACTGTTGGTGGGAATGTAAATTGATACAGCCACTATGGAGAACAGTATGGAGGTTCCTTAAAAAACTAAAAATAGAACTACCATACAACCCAGCAATCCCACTACTGGGCATATACCCTGAGAAAACCATAATTCAAAAAGAGTCATGTACCCCAATGCTCATTGCAGCTCTATTTACAATAGCCAGGACATGGACGCAACCTAAATGTCCATCAACAGATGAATGGATAAAGAAGATGTGGCACATATATACAATGGAATATTACTGAGCCATAAAAGGAAATGAAATTGAGTTATTTGTAGTGAGGTGGATGGACCTAGAGTCTGTCATACAGAGTGAAGTAAGTCAGAAAGAGAAAAACAAATACCATCTGTTAACACATATATATGGAATCTAAAAAAAAAAAGGTCATGAAAAACCTAGGGGAAGGACGGGAATAAAGACGCAGACCTACTAGAGAATGGACTTGAGGACATGGGGAGGGGGAAGGGTAAGCTGGGACAAAGTGAGAGAGTGGCATGGACATATATACACTATCAAATGTAAAACAGATAGCTAGTGGGAAGCAGTCGCATAGAACAGGGAGATCAGCTCGGTGCTCTGTGACCACCTAGAGGGGTGGGATAGGGAGGGTGGGAGGGAGAGAGATGCAAGAGGGAAGATATATGGGGATATGTGTATATGTATAACTGATTCACTTTGTTATAAAGCAGAAACTAACACACAATTGTAAAGCAATTATACTCCAATAAAGTTGTTTAAAAAAAAAAAGAATCATAATTCTCCACAACTGAAATCTGAATAGGAAAACTGGCTTCAGATCTTTTTTTTTTTTTTTGAAGTGTTCAAAACTCAGTTCTATTCCTATTTCCTCCCTTTCTAAAATATCCTAGCTCATGCTGGTTTGTCTTTTGTGAACCATTCTAGTAAATGGTCCTATCAATTTCCTACTTGCTAAAATACAGTGTGGAAGTGTCCTCTTGTGTATGATGCCTACGCTTTGGCTTCCTCACCAGATGATGAGACGAGAACACCTGATGTGGACTGAGTCCCCATATACCCAGGCACTGTCCTAAGAACTTTCCATTCAACCCTACAAGGTCAGTTCTTATTATCTCCACTCACAGAGGAAGAAACTGAGACAGAGAGAGGTCAAGTAACTCCTCAAAAGTCACACTACTAGTAAGGGGCAGAGCAGGGACTCAAACACAGACAATTTGGCTCCACACTTGTCTCAATACTGCCTCTTACTAGGACCTTGAGAATACAGATTCCATCATACGTACTTTTGTATTCTTCTCAGCAATGACCCCCATGCAGTAGACATTTTACAATCTAACTGACTGGTGTATTATCTGGGCTGTCTTTGCAAATCTCAGAGAGCATCTTTCGGGAAGTTTTTAGCTAAAGTCTGCGTTGCTCTGAAGAGCTCTCCTGTTCTTTCTTTAATGTTTTATTTAATTCCACCATGAGAATTTCCTTGACAAAAAAAAAAAAAAACAACCGACTATTCATGTGTAATAAAGACAAAATGTTAGTACCTAATCAGATGTTAAGATTCTTTGTGCAAATACTGCCCAAAATAGATACCAAAACAATACTAATAAAGTAAAAATCATCCTGAGAAAATTTATTTTATAACCCAGTAAAAGTCCTTTACTGCAAACGTTCCTCCCCAACCCCTAACTCCCTCCCCCCATTATACACACGAACAGAGGAACTTTCAAAGATTACTCGTCACTGAGGAGATAAAATACACCTCTGGGAATTTTGATCATTCTTAAGATCTCTATCACTAGCACTTTGTTTTGAAAAACTTCAATATTTGACACGATTCTGGATTACCTGTGGTTTAAGGGTAAAGAAAAGAAATTAGTACAGTCAGCTGTCTAATAGTACAGGCTATCATTCTAATGAGGTGTGTGCTTGCTGAACACAGCTAATCTGAAAAAAAAATTCTAAAAGATGAGTTTTCCCGTTGATCTTTTTCTTCTATGGAATTATTCTAAAGACAGATTAATCCTAAAAGAAGAAGAAAGACTTTTAATGAAATTTCACTGCACCTGGCCATCATGCAGACTTCGGTTAGGTCCCACAATACACTCCAGACACACTACATGTCTTCTGTATGTTCACATGTAAGATCATTTCAACGAAACGGTAAAAAATCACGAAGCTATGATTTTCAAGTATAACTCAAATCTTGCTGGCATGATTAGTTAACACTAGCAAAAAGGATAACAAAAACCATCCAGCTAATAAAAGTTATTTTAAATAATGAATTTGGAGCAGGATAATTTTAGTGACCATAAAACAAAGGGAAAAACATTATCCTATCAAGACAACAATATGCTAATCGATTCACCACTTACATCTTAAAGGGATTCTCAAGGAAACCCTAACTCTACCAAGCAACCCTCCACTGACTTCCAATTACCTCTGGCAAGAAAGAGAATACAGACACGAGGATGTGACCACTAGGTGGCACCTCCACACCGTTTCTTTCATCTCAAAACCTTATTTCCTCCGTTATTATGGCTTTCACAAAATATTAGCAGTGCAAAATACAAAATCAGGTGCCTTACTTCAATAAAGAAAACAGACAAAAACAAATTTAGAAAGCACATTTTTAATTAAAAATGCTTCCTGTAACTTTATACATATAATGCTTTGGTTTACAGTCATCAAAGACTATCTCACACAACTGTAAATATGAATTAGTATTCTGTATCCCTCTCTCTTTGGTAACGTATCATTCCAATATCACAATATAGAATTGGGATGAATTTCTTTTCTTTTTTTCCATAAATACCTTTTAAGGCAAACTTCTGCATAAAAATCCCTGTGTGGGAGATTATCGATCGGTTCAATATGGTGGATTAGAAAGACGTGCGCTCACTCCCTCTGTGAGAGCACCAGAATCACAACTAACTGCTGAAAATTCATCGACAGGAAGACACTGGAACTCACCAAAAAAGATACCCCACATCCAAAGACAAAGGAGAAGTCACAATGAGACGGTAGGAGGGGCACAATCACAATAAAATCAAATCCCATAACTGCTGGGTGGGTGACTCACAAACTGGAGAACACTTATACCACAGAAGTCCACCCACTGGAGTGAAGGTTCTGAGCCTCACGTCAGGCTTCCCAACCTGGGGGTCTGGCAACGAGAGGAGGAATTCCTACAGAATCAGACTTTGAAGACTAGCGGGATTTGACCGCAGGACTTTGACAGGACTGGGGGAAACAGAAACTCCACTCTTGGAGGGCACACACAAAGTAGTGTGCACATCAGGACCCAGGGGAAGGAGCAGTGACCCTATAGGAGACCAAACCAGACCTACCTGCTAGCGTTGGAGGGTCTCCTGCAGGGATGGGGGTGGCTGTGTGTCACCGTGAGGACAAGGACACTGGCAGCAGAAGTTCTGGGAAGTACTCCTTGGCGTGAGCCCTCCCAGAGTCTCCCATTAGCCCACCAAAGAACCCAGGTAGGCTCCAGTGTTGGGTTGCCTCAGGCCAAACAATCAACAGGGAGGGAACCCAGCCCAACCCACCAGCAGACAAGCAGATTAAAGTTTTACTGAGCTCTGTCCACCACAGCAACAGCCAGCTCTACCCACCACCAGTCACTCCCATCAGGAAACGTGCACAAGCCTCATAGACAGCCTCATCCACCAGAGGGCAGACAGCAGAACAAGAAGAACTACAATCCTGCAGCTTGTGGAACAAAAACCACATTAACAGAAAGATAGACAAGATGAAAAGGCAGAGGGCTATGTACCAGATGAAGGAACAAGATAAAACCCCAGAAAAACAACTAAATGAAAAGGAGATAGGTAATCTTCCAGAAAAAGAATTCAGAGTAATGATAGTGAAGATGATCCAGGACCTCAGAAAAAGAATGGAGGCAAAGATCGAGAAGGTGCAAGAAATGTTTAACAAAGACCTAGAAGAATTAAAGAACAAACACCTAGAAGAATTAAAGTACAAACAAACAGATGAACAATATAATAAATGAATTGAAAGATACACTAGAAGGAATCAATAGCAGAATAACTGAGGCAGAAGAACAGATAAGTGACCTGGAAGACAGAATGGTGCAATTCTCTGCCGTGGAATAGAATAAAGAAAAAAAATGAAAAGAAATGAAGACAGCCTAAGAGACCTCTGGGACAACATTAAACATAACAACATTCAAATTATAGGGGTCCCAGAAGAAGTAGAGAAAAAGAAAGGGACGGAGAAAATATTTGAAGAGATTATAGTTGAAAACTTTCCTAACATGTAAAAGGAAATAGCCACCCAAGTCCAGGAAGCGCAGACAGTCCCAGGCAGGATAAATCCAAGGAGAAACACACCAAGACACATAGTAATCAAATTGACAAAAATTAAAGAAAAATTATTGAAAGCAGCAAGGAAAAAACAACAAATAACATACAAGGGAACTCCCATAAGGTTAACAGCTGATTTCTCAGCAGAAACTCTACAAGCCAGAAGGGAGTGGCATGATATATGTAAAGTGATGAAAGAGAAGAACCTACAACCAAGATTACTCTACCCAGCAAGGATCTCATTCAGATTCGATGGAAAAATCAAAAGCTTTATAGCCAAACAAAAGCTAAGAGAATTCAGCACTACCAAACCAGCTCTACAACAAATGCTAAAGGAACTTCTCTAAGTGGGAAACACAAGAGAAGAAAAGGACCTACAAAAACAAACTCAAAACAATTAAGAAAACGGTAATAGGAACATAAATATCGATAATTACCTTAAATGTGAATGGATTAAATGCTCCAACCAAAAGACACAGGCTTGCTGAATGGATACAAAAACAAGACCCATATATATGCTGTCTACAAGAGACCCACTTCAGACCTAGGGACACATACAGACTGAAAGTGAGGGGATGGAAAAAAGATATTCCATGCAAATGGAAAACAAAAGAAAGCTGGAGTAGTAATACTCATATCAGATAAAATAGACTTTAAAATAAAGAATGTTACAAGAGACAAGGAAGGACACTACATAATGATTAAGGGATCATCCAAGAAGATATAACAATTGTAAATATATATGCACCCAACATAGGAGCACCTCAATACATAAGGCAACTGCTAAGTGCTATAAAAGAGGAAATTGACAGTAACACAATAATTGTGTGGGGGACTTTAACACCTCACTTACACCAATGGACAGATCACTCAAAAAGAAAATTAATAAGGAAACAGAAGCTTTAAATGACACAATAGACCAGATAGATTTAATTGGTACTTATAGGACATTCCATCCAAAAACAGCAGATTACACTTTCTTCTCAAGTGCACATGGAACATTCTCCAGGATAGATCACATTGTGGGTCACAAATCAAGGCTCAGTAAATTTAAGAAAACTGAAATCATATCTAGCATCTTTTCTGACCACAACGCTACAAGATTAGAAATCAGTTACAGGGAAAGAAACAAAAAAACACAAACACATGGAAGCTAAACAATATGTTACTAAATAACCAAGAGATCACTGAAGAAATCAAAGAGGAAATCAAAAAATACCTAGAGACAACTGACAAAGAAAACACGATGATCCAAAACCTATGCGATGCAGCAAAAGCACTTCTAAGAGGGAAATTTATAGCAATACAAGCCTACCTCAAGAAACAAGAAAAATCTCAAATAAACAATCTAAACTTACACCTAAAGGAACTAGAGAAAGAAGAACAAACAAAATCCAAAGTTAGTAGAAGGAAATAAATCATAAAGATCAGAGCAGAAATAAATGCAACAGAAACAAAGAAAACAATAGCAAAGATCAAGAAAAGCAAAAGCTGGTTCTTTGAGAAGATAAACAAAATTGATAAAACATTAGCCAGACTCATCAAAGAGGGAGAGGACTCTAATCAATAAAATTAGAAATCAAATAGGACAAGTTACAACAGACACTGAAGAAATACAAAGCATCCTAGGAGACTACTACAAGCAGCTCTATGCCAAAAAAATGGACAACATGGAAGAAATTGACAAATTCTTAAAAAGGTATAACCTTCCAAGACTGAACCAGGAAGAAATAGAAAATATGAACAGACCAATCACAAGTAATAAAATTGAAACTGTGACTAAGAATCTTCCAACAAACAAAAGTCCAGGACCAGATGGCTTCGCAGGTGAATTCTACCTAACATTTAGAGAACAGCTACCACCAGCCTTCTCAAACTCTTCCAAAAAATTGCAGAGGAAGGAACACTCCCAAACTCATTCTATGAGGCCACCATCACCCTGATACCAAAACCACATAAAGATACTACAAAAAAAGAAAGTTATAGACCAATATCACTGATGATATAGATGCAAATATCCTCAACAAAATACTAGCAAACAGAGTCCAACAACACATTGAAAGGATCATACACCATGATCAAATGAGATTTATCCCAGGGATGCAAGGATTCTTCAGTATATGCAAATCAATCATTGTGATACACCATATTAACAAATTGAAGAAGAAAAACCATATGATCATCTCAACAGATGCAGAAAAAGCTTTTGACAAAATTCAACAACAATTTATGATAAAAACTCTCCAGAAAGTGGGCATAGAAGTAACCTACCTCAACATAATAAAGGCCATATATGACAAACTCACAGCAAACATCATTCTCAACAGTGAAAAACTGAAAGCATTTCCTCTAAGGACAGGAACAAGACAAGGATGTCCACTCTCACCACTATTATTCAACATAGTTTTGGAAGTCCTAGACATGGCAATCAGAAGAGAAAAAGAAATAAAAGGAATACAAATTGGAAAAGAAGTAAAACTGTCACTGTTTGCAGATGACATGATACTATACACAGAGAATCCTAAAGATGCCACCAGAAAACTACTAGAGCTAATCAATGAATTTGGTAAAGTTGCAGGATACAAAATTAATGCACAGAAATCTTGCATTCCTATATACTAATGATGAAAAATCTGAAGGGAATTTAAGGAAACACTCCCATTTACCAATGCAACGAAAAGAATAAAATACTTAGGAATAAACCTACCTAGTGAGACAAAAGACCTGTATGCAGAAAACTATAAGACACTGTGAAAGAAATTAAAGATGATACTAACAGATGGGAAATATACCATGTTCTTGGATTGGAAGAATCAATATTGTGAAAATGACTATACTACCCAGAGCAATCTACAGATTCAATTTAACCCCTATCAAATTGCCAATGGCATTTTTTTACAGAACAAGAACAAAAAAATCTTAAAATGTGTATGGAGACACAGAAGACCCCAAACAGCCAAAGCAGTCTCGAGGGAAAAAAGCAGAGCTGGAGGAATCAGACTCCCTGACTTCAGACTATACTACACAGCTACAGTAATCAGACAATATGGTACTGGCACAAAAACAGAAATATAGATCAATGGAACAGGATAGAAAGCCCAGAGATAAACTCACTCACCTATGGTCAACTAATCTGTGACAAAGGAGGCAAGGATATACAATGGAGAAAAGACAGTCTCTTCAATAACTGTTGCTGGGAAAACTGGACAGCTATGTGTAAAAGAATGAAATTAGAACACTCCCTAACACCATACACAAAAATAAACTCAAAATGGATTAGAGACCTAAATGTAAGACTGGACACTATAAAACTCTTAGAGGAAAACATAGGAAGAACACTCTTTGACATAAATCACAGCAAGATCTTTTTTGATCCACCTCTTAGAGTAATGGAAATAAAAACTAAAATAAACAGATGGGACCTAATGAAGCTTAAAATCTTTTGCACAGCAAAGGAAACTACAAATAAGATGAAAAGACAACCATCAGAACGGGAGAAAATATTTGCAAATGAATCAGCAGACAAAGGATTAATCTCCAAAATATATAAACACCTCATTCAGCTCAATATTAAAAAAACAAACAACCCAATCCAAAAATGGGCAGAAGACCTAAATAGACATTTCTCCAAAGAAGATATACAGATGGCCAAGAAGCACATGAAAAGCTGCTCAACATCACTAATTATTAGAGAAATTCAAATCAAAACTACAATGAGATATCAGCTCACACCAGTCAGAATGGCCATCATCAAAAAATCTAGAAACAATAAATGCTGGAGAGGGTGTGGAGAAAAGGGAACCCTCTTGCACTGTTGGTGAGAATGTAAATTGATACAGCCACTATGGAGAACAGTATGGAGGTTCCTTAAAAAACTAAAAATAGAACTACCATATGACCCAGCAATCCCACTACTGGGCGTATACCCTGAGAAAACCATAATTCAAAAAGACACATGCACCCCAATGTTCACTGCAGTGCTATTTACAACAGCTAGGTCATGGAAGCAACCTAAACGCCCATCAACAGACGAATGGATAAAGAAGATGTGGTACATATATACAGTGGAATATTACTCAGCCATAAAAAGGAATGAAATTGGGTTATTTGTAGAGACATGGATGGATCTAGAGACTATCATACAGAGTAAAGTAAGCCAGAAAGAGAAAAACAAATATCGTATATTAATGCATATATGTGGGATCTAGAAAAGGTACAGATGAACCGGTTTGCAGGGCAGAAATTGAGACACAGATGTAGAGAACAAACGTATGGACACCAAGGGGGGAAAGTGGCAGAGGTGTGATGGTGGGATGAATTGGGAGATTGCGATTGACATATATACACTAATATGTATAAAATGGATAACTAATAAGAACCTGCTGTGTAAAAAATAAAATAAAACTCAAAAATTCAAAAAAAAAAAAAAGATCATTTACTTAGACTGTTAGGACCTGACCCATTCTAGATTAATATTTCTTACTTTAGGTATCTTAACTCCAAAAGAGTGCAATGATTTACAAAAGACATTTTAGTCTGACAGTTTTGGTATATACTATGAGATGTCAAGTATGATAAGAAATAAACAAATTTAATATGCAAAAAAAAAAAAAATCCTCCCTGGTTGGGACACATAGTTTTTCGAGGCAGGAGCCTGCTGTGTCCCCTTTTGCCTGGCAAAGCAATAATGCTATCCTTTTCTACTTCACCTCCAAAACAAAAAAACAAACAAACAAAAACCCAGCATTACATTAGGCTCTCAGGGTTGGATTCAGATGGTTTGCAGTAGAGTTTTTCCGATGATTTAGAAATTCCTGTCTTGGTCCAATCTAAGAGATCCTTGGAGGAAGTTACCATGTGCAAAGGGCACAATTTCATGTTAGCTGAGACTTGAACGTATCCATGAAAAAGGCCTTTTTCTAAACAGAACAGGGCACAATCCTGCCCTATTGTTCTGCCATGCCTTAATCCAAGCCCCAGGAGAGCTGCACTGCATGAGGACAGAAGGACATGCTCATCAGCAGGGCAGGAAAGGGTACCATAGAGCCAGACCACAGGCAAGAGAAGAGTTATCCAAAGCCCACTGCCACTCACTTCAGGCCACCTGTGGAGAGAACAGAGCTCCTGAATCTACCTGCCTCCTGATGAGAAAGATGGATGAAACAGTGAGAAAGAGGAAGGAGGAGGGACCCGGCCAGGCCTCTTCCCATGCCAAATAAGTCACTCCCACACATCTCCAGCCAGTGGAAGAAAGAAAGAGAAAAACGGCATACAGTCACACATGAAAGCTTCAGCCCTAGAAAATGTGGCCTAGTCAGGGTTTCAAAGTAAAACAGCATTTCTTCTCTTTGGGAATGGAGTAACTTGCCCTAGATTGCAAGATGGAGCAGGCAAGAGGCCTTGAATTCAGCCTTGAGGACAAATCTATCTAGCATGATTTCAGAGGTCCTTGGGGAGGTTTCATTCCTACCAAACACTTAGCCTCCAAATTCATTCTTCATTTCACAAAATTAATAGACTCTACCATTGCCAGGCATGGGCCAGGTATCAGGTAAATTCATTCTGAAATGAATAAGTAAGACATAGTCCCTGTCCACAGCCTCATGGGAAAAACAGACATGTGGAGAGAAAAGCTTGACAAAGCATGTGACATTTCAATAAGCCTTTAAGGATGAGAAAGTGAAAAGAAGCGGGAAGAATAAACTGTGCTAAGCACTCACATGAAAAAGCTTTGTATGTTTGGAAAATGGCTAGGAGTTCATAGCAGTGGGTACACTGGAAAGACAGGGAGCTACTGCAAGAGATGAGCCGGAAGAGAGGCTCTGAGCAGGGAGTGAAGGTCCATACACACCCAGCCAAAGAATCTGGATTTTATCGTAAAGGTTACAGGGCCACTATAAGATGTTATGCAGGGGACTTCCCTGGTGGTCCAGTGGTTAAGACTCCAAGCTCCCAATGCAGGGGGCCCGGGTTCAATCCCTGGTAGGGGAACTAGATCCCACATGCCAGAACTAAGACCTGGTGCAGTCAGATAAATAAATAAATATTTTTTTAAAAAAAGATGTTAAGCAGGAACGTAACATACCATATTTGCACTCTAGAAAGATCTTTTTTGGGGGGGGGGGCGGTACACGGGGCTGTCACTGTTGTGGCCTCTCCCGTTGCAGAGCACAGGCTCCGGACACACAGGCTCAGCGGACACGGCTCACACAGGCCCAGCCGCTCCGCAGCATGTGGGTTCTTCCCGGACTGGGGCACAAACCCGCGTCCCCTGCATCGGCAGACGGACTCTCAACCACTGCGCCACCAGGGAAGCCCTAGAAAGATCATTCTTGTAGCAGTGTGGAAATGGCCTGGAGAGACTGGCCATTTAATGTGGTGAAGCAGAGAAGAAGGACTGGAAAGAAAACGAGGAGGAAGAATCTCCTGATATGGCTCCCTTCACAACTGTGGGTAAAGAATACAGTCCCATCTCTTACTTTTCCATTCATTGTTTCTGATATCCCATCAGCCACAGTATTAGCAGCAACTTCACTATCTCCCTCTAGAAGCTACTCCCCAATCCCTAACCCCAAATTGTTCAGAACGTTTGTGGCCTGTCCTGCTTCCAAATGACAGCCTGAAAGAAACTGGAAAGTCTAATCAGTTTAAGACGGGTCCAGATTTCTAGCTGCCATGGCTCCTGGTAAAGCCACAAATGTGCCATTTTTGTTCACTGTTGCCATGAACCCTAATGTAGATCCCTGCACAGAGTACAGCAGTGCCTCACACAAGGGACCCCAGGGCGTTGCTGTTTTACCTTCACTCACATACTCTGTCCAAGGACCGGTGCTGTGCCACGGACCCAAGCTCAGCCATCAGAACCTCCCCCACGAGCTTCCAAAAGCCCTAACGTTAAGCCTGGGTCACCAAGTCAACCTCCTCCTTCCTCCGTGCTGAGTTTCCCTTTGGACCCCCCGGAATTCTTTCCTCACGAGGGACCTCACCTGGGGCAACATCAATCCATCAGAGAGGTTTTGGTAAAAGTGAATCGAAAGAGAAAGGGGTTAGAGTCTGGTTCCCTTCCCTCCCGGACACTCGCTGGTCCCTGTGCCGGCCATCTGCAGTGCACACGAAGGGATACTAACAGTGGCGATGTTGTCCAGCCACAAATTTCCTGTCACTCTTCTCCCAGAATAGTGGTTACTTATTTGCCTTATCTTTGCATAATTAATAGGGTCCAGTCAAGTGTTTAGGAAAGGGAGACTTTCTACGTCCACCTAAAGAGCAATGTGCCTGAACAATTCACCCAAGTTAAAAAAGAAAAGAAAGAGTAGAAGATGTGAAGTGTCTAGCCTTGGTGACTAGGTAGACGGTGTTCAACTGCCCCTGCCCTGAGTCTCATCAACAAGCAGCACCTACACAGGATGCCTTTGGACAAATTGGAAAAGGTGCCCCTCCAGGAAGAAGCAACCTCACTGAGGTGCTTGGCCAGTGACTAGAGCCTTTCACGTAAAGAGAAAGTCTCTCCCTTATCATGGTGATCATTGTGTGATGTATGGAAATATTGAAACACTATCTTGTGCACCAGGAACTAACACAGTGTTGTAGATCAATTATACTTCAAAAACAAACAAACTCAGAGAAAAAGAGATCAGACTTGTAGTTACCAGAGGTGGACTGGGGGGAGAGGGGGGACTGGATGAAGGCAGTCAAAAGGTACAAACTTCCAGTTATAAGATAAAGAAGTACTAGGGTTGTAACAACATGACAAATACAATTAACACTGCTGCATATTATATATGAAGGTTTTTAAGTGAGTAAATCCTAAGAGTTCTCATCACAAGGAAACAATATTTTTTCTTTTTCTTTTGTGTCTATATGAGATAATGGATGTTCACTAAACTTCTTGTGGTAATCATTTCACGATGTATGCAAACCAAATCACTATGCTGCACACCTTAAACGTATACAGTGCTGTATGTCAATTATATCTCAATAAAACTGGAAGAAAAAGAGAGAGAGAAAGTCTCCCCTTCCTCCAGGTGAACTCAGCAGGTGCCAATGAGAAGGACTTAGCAAATGGAGCCCAGTGGATTTCAGCCCCTTCCTGTCCCTTAGCCAGTGATCTCTGAGCAGTGCCCAGTGACCAAGTAGCTCTGCCTGAGATTGCCATGGTTGAACACTCTCCTTCAAGAAGTTTAGTTCCAGGATGAGTCTCTGACCTTGACAAGTCAAGGTCATTTCCACCCAGTCTCATCTATTAAAGAGGAGAAATCCCAATGAGGTAAGATAGCAGAAAGGATCAACCGGTGTACAGTTTTTTCATGGGGGGAGGGGGGGATACTGGACAGGAAGTTGATATATCTCTCAACTGCTGTGGTTCTTACCCAGCCCTACTGTGAAGACAGAAAGTCTCTGTAGTTCTATTAACCACTCTGAATAGCCGGTTCTCAAGAGGATAGTCATCAGACTATCTTCTTTATAATTTTCTAATGATGCTTAAAACCCTATGATACATATTTTTTAAAGCATAATTGCTTTAAGAAACCAGAATAGCCGAAGAATAAAAACTATGGTTTCTTACTTTATGGTGTGAGTAAAATGTAAAATTTTGCAGAATGTTCAAAGGTGGTTCTCTTTAAGTGGTACAAATTGTGATGATTTTCTACCAAGCCTGATAAAAATACAAATAAAGAACGCTGACAGGAAGGATCATTTCATCAGGAACTTTATAAGTATGTAAGCTTAACAGTGGGGGGAACCTCCAGTCAATAAGCAGCATACAGTGGGAGGAAAGAGCTCCCCAAAGCCCGATGAGTCTTCCATTCTATGCTACCAACTAACTGTGTGGCCTGCAGCACTCACCTCATATGAATCCCTAAATCACCCATGTTGAGGGTAATTTAAACAACAAACAAGATAATTTACATGGGAAATGCTTTGCAGTTATAAACCATTATTCATCTGTATTATAATTATGTCCCTACAAATTGTGGTTATTTGTTCACATCCCAAATCTACCTAAGCATCAAACACCATTTTACACATTTTAAAAGGACATTATAAAGTTTTGAATTACACTCTGGCTAGAAGAAAATACTGAGCTCTTTAGGAAAAAAAAAAAATAATAATAATAATAATGCATCATCCACATCTTCAAGTCCTAAAAGGTCTAACCCCATCACATAACACAGCAAAGCCTGTTATCCCATAAAAGGAAAGTATTAAACCCTCAATTTAAGGACTAGTTACAACTGATTAAAGTAAGGATACTTATAATTTAGTGTGTAAGAATGTATGCTGAAATATAATTAGTGCCTCTGAATTAAAGCAGGATAGATTAGGCTAATTCATGGAATACTGTTGGAGAGACGACACTGGGTTAAAAAGAAAAAAAAAAGAGAGAAAAAAAGAAAGAATGATCCTTGTGTTTGCACAGCAGCTAAGCAGCTTTATGTTCCTCTAATCAATCTGAATGGAAAGAAAGGGGAGGTGGAGCCCTCTCCATCGCATGGGCCCCCATTCTGCCTGCTTGGCACTGCAGCCCTCGCAAAGTGGGTATAAGCAGAAGGGGCCGGGCTTTGTGCCCTCCGCTCATTTCCCAGCTTAATTTATATGGTAATTAGAGCTCTGCTGCCAGAAGGGAGAGCATCTGCCAAAAGTAAAGTCCTCACAATAACAAAACTGACATCTGCTGTGATGCCGCCAAAATGCTGAATAAGAAATTTCTTTTATCTCCTTTTGAAGCCATAAAGTACTATTCGTGTTATTACTAGCTGGGAATTTTTAACAGTCTTGCACTGACAGCAATTATTTAACACATGCACAAAACAATAGAGCTTCACAGCACTTAATAAACCTTTGAGCTCTGGGACTTCCAATGCTCTCACTGGCTGGATTTTATGGTCTAGTAGCTCCTGAACAGTCAAGTATATGAGCCACAAAAACAGTATGAAAATTATTTGAAACAACCTCTCTTTGTGCCCTTGCAGATCCAGGAAATGAATGAGGTAAGCTCCATGATCAAGGGCTAATTAAAAGATTTGTCTGCCCACTTGATTCTGCACGCTTAACCGCTGCAATAAATCTCTCCAAAGGAATCAAGCTAAGTGTGTGGCTGTTGATCTACCCCTATATCTAATTTTTTTCAAAACATCTGCCAGAGTAAGGCAGGTTTTAACAATCTATTTAAGGTAGGGCTGTATTATTACCTTTCTTGGGAAAAAGAATTCATTCAAATATTTGAATACCTATTCCACTAAGCCTGAAATGGTATGACACATACAAAGAAGACGAAAATCAAAAGTACTGCCTTCCAATACCATCCAATTAGGGAGCTATGATCAAATAATAATGACAGAAGCTCTATATGTTTAAAGAACTTTCTCGGAAGTCAGGAGATATGGGTTACAAGCAAGTCACCTAAGCCCCATGTCTTGGTGTCCTCACCTGTAACAGTAGAGGTAGTAATGACTATACCTACCTCCAAGGCTGTCATGAAGATCAAGTCAAACAGCAGGGACAAGTATTATTTGTCCCTTGGAAAGTAATACTTTCCAAACTACAATGCACTACAAAAGCAAGGAGAATAATGATGCTCTGCAAATGACACTGAGTGGTCTTTTTGTTTTTCACTCTGATTCAAAGATTTTAATATGTAGCCATCTTGACCACTGAGGCCTTGTGATCTCATCCTATTTACTCTGAGTTATCATCATGACTTCACTAACCCAGTGTCAAGAATATAGAAGTCAGAATATCAAAGTTTTAAGAATTATGAAATTTGTCTAAATGGAATATATGGTTAAAAATGGATGGCTAAAACCCAGCAAGCATTATAAAACAAAGCCAACTTTTAAAAGATCCAAATTATATACACAAAATTCTCAAAAACTACATAAGTTTATGTCTTAATACATTATGTACAAAGTTTGAATTACACCATGACCCAGTTTTCAAAGGTATTTTTAGTCAACTAATCAAATAATTAAAAATATACGTAATGTGAGTTAGGTACCATAGAAAAATCATAATGAATTACACAATCTCTCTTTCTTAGCCCAACTCTTCTCCCTTAAATTTGTAGTAGAGATTCACTGTCAGTGAGGGTTACATTTTCCCAGCATACAGACTCATAGAACCATAGGGTTTTAGAGCTCTCTGTCTTGCTTTCACATATGTTGTCCCCTCTCATGTTTGCATATCTCAGCATTTTACCCATTTTCTTAGATTGCCTGCAATCTAAGAAAAAAGATTGCATGCAATCTTGTCATGCAAGCCCACTACTTTGATAAGGTTCTAGCTGACTACCTAAGGTTAGTCCTTGACCCCTACATCAGGATCCATTCCTGGAGCCTGCCCTCCATGGCTGCCAATCCTCATCCGTATCCTTGTGGCATCCAATTGTTCCTCCTCCACTTGTCCCATTCCCCTCCTTCTCTCTGAGTAACTCAAGCCCTACCTATAAAGCTTTCTTTCCTATTTGCCAAAGTATCAAATCAAAGTAGCTTCTATACTGTATTCTTCAAAATCTTGAAATTATTGTTTATATTCTCCCACTATTTATGTATTTATTTGCCTTGTGTCCCCTATTTAAAATTCTTAGAGACATGAATTTAATATATTAGTAGCTTTCATAGTCAAATTTAATATTACCATGTTACTTTCATACCCAAAAGTGTAACAGTAGCTAAAAACAGCAATTAGGGGGTAGACTTTCCAAACTATGAAAAGCCCTATTTTTTACTAAGTATTTCAAAAGTTTTTGGCCCCCCAACTTTACTGAGATATAATTGACATATAACATTGTATATGTTTAAGGTACACAAACGTGTTGATCGATATATGTTGCAAAATGGTTCCAACCATAGCATTAGCTACTACCTCCATCCCATCACCTAGTTACCATTTCTTTTTTGCATGAGACCATTCAACATTCAAGTACGTGATATAGCATCGGTTAACAGGTCTGTCAAATCTTAATACGTTGTTAAAGACTTTACTAACTGCTGTACATTGCTTGAATAACCAGCTCAGAAAATATTCTGAAGGATAATCTCAGACCATTGATGTTGATTATGTGTGTTTTCATATAATGTAGAGATAGAATAAATAAAAATCAAAATGGTGTTGGCTAATTCCGTTTTTAACATTAAATTAAAATATTAAAAGTACACTCCCTCAAGAAAAGAAATTACATTCTTCTATGTTTTCACTTGCCACTGCTTATCTAAAACTTAGATCCAAAGAAATGTAGCTAAGAAGAGATTAGCAGCAAACTTCAAAGTCAATAACAGACGCTTTAGCAGGAACATAATTAGATGGTGATTTCCTTGACACAACGTACTCAAAACATACTCTAGAAAAGATGCAGGGCTTCAACATGAAAGGATATAAATACTTTTGATGTATCATTTCAAGAAACACAAAGCAAGTTGCAACAACCCACATATACTTCTCACAAATGACTCCACATGATAATAAGCTAGAAAAACAGCACCTTGCAAACTTTTTTAAAAACTGGAAAACAGTAAGTATAATTTAACATTTTGGAAATAGGTCTATAACATGTAACAAAGAGTATGCGTTCTAAATATATAAAGATAGCTACATATTAAAAAGAAAAGAAAAATACCTTAATTCTTAAAAATGAACAAATATATAAATAGAAAATTCACCAAAGAAGAAATACAAACTGCCAGTAAACATTTGAAAACATGTCCAAATTCACTAGTAACCAAAACATGCAAACTAAAGCAATGACACCATTTTAAACTAACAGACTGGCAGCAAATTTTTTTAATGGTAACACTATAGGCATAGATCTAGCACTCCAGAACACTGTTAGTGCATGTATAAATTAAACATCATCTTTGGAGGGTAATTTGGCAACAGTAGAGCCAAACTCTTTCTACATATACTCTGACTCGGCAATTCCACTTAGGACTTTATCCTAAGAAAATAATTCAACAAATGCATAGACAAGGATGCTCACTTCATCATGGTTTACAACAACAAAAATACTGACCATAACTAGACATGAACAATTACAGGACTGGCTCAATAGACACACTCATATACTCATCATAGTAGCATACTATTTAAGATGATGAGGTGGGTATATACTTTATTAACATAGGAATGTGCCCATAATGAATGTTAAAGGAAAGAGCAGACTATGAAATATCTGTAGAATATGGCCTCAGTTTTGTAAAAAGACAAAGAAAACCAGAAGGAAAGGAAGGAGACAAGGGGGGAGGGGATGTGTGTGGTGGTAGAGAGGAGCATTTGAATAGGAAAAATGTCCAGAAGGATAATGGCCACAGGTTAACTATGGCTGTATTATAGGTCACCTTTCCAAGAAGTGACATTATGGGTGATTTTTCCTTTCTTCTTTATACTCTTCTGGGTTGCCTGAATTCTCTAAAAAGTCATTTTTGCTAATCAGGTTTACATAATTACTTTATAATAAAAAATCTTTCAACAAAGTCTCCTTCTTCATCTTTAGAAGCAGTTATCTCTCACAGACACAGAGAACAGCCTTATGGTTGCCAAGGGAGGAAGGGGCTGGGGGAGAGGTGGATTGGGAATTTGGGATTAGCAGATGTCAACTGTTATATATAGAATGGATAAACAACAAGGTCCTACTGTATAGCACAAGGAACTGTATTCAATATCTTGTGATAAACCATAATGGAAAAGAATATTAAAAAAGAATATATATATGTATATAACTGAATCACTGCTGTACAGCAGAAACTAACACAACATGGTAAATCAACTATACGTCAATTAAAAAAATAAAAATAAAATAGAAGCAGTCATCTATTATTTCTAGTTGGGCACAAGAGAATCCTTTGTCTTCACAAAGTGTGTCTCTAGTCATACCAAAACAAAACAAACTAAAAAACTTCGTGCATGTCTGCAGAAACCTTTTTAAATGTTCTCTAGTACTATCAGCAAGAGGCACTTTGGTGGAGGTGGGACCTGCTGAGACATCAGACTCTTTGCTACTGGTAAACAGTATCTGATGCTGGTTGACCAAAAAGAAAGTAGAGTTAAATACCCTTCGGAATATTTGATTCATTAAATGAACTGAGATAAACAACAATTACATTAGCAAATATTATGACCAAATAAAAATGGTTGAGATATTCTAACTTCAGGAATCAAATACAAACTGAGTTGATATGAATCTCAATGACTATAACAATGAAGTAACAAAGCCTTTTCTGTGTTCCTGAAATTTGTCTTCTCTCATCCCTCCCAATTTAAGGAAGGAAAAGGCTGTAACAGCAGAATGGTAGAACAAGTTAAATAAATTCCCAACATTTTAGCTAGACATTGTGAATAATCCCCAAAAGACACAAATAGTTTCTTACTTCTTAATATACTCAAGAGGTGAAATTGAGAGTATTTTTTCTGTTTCCAAGATTATACATGTGGTTTCAATAAATCTTTTAATTTTCATTTCTTGGCCATCTTTTTTTTTTTAGATCATATCTAACAACCCAGGTCAGGCTCACTTTAAAAAGTGACACTTTAAAAAGATGGCTGGACATTTTCCATAGGACTTTTTCCTCACCATTGTTAGATTCTCCTAGAAGTTAACTTATGCATATTTCTTCTACAACCCTAGACAATTAGAATTTTGGTGAAAATTTTTACTTTTTTTGTTTTTAGAATAAACCAATGTATCTGTATAGCATATAAATCACTTTGTTCTTCTCTAAAACTGCCCTGTCCAATACAGTAGTCACTAGCCACATGTGGATACTGAGCACCTAAAAATGTGACTAGTCCAGACCAAGATGTGATACATATATATATTAGTTCATTAATAATTTTATATTGATTACACATTAAAACAATAATAGGCAATGTGTTGGGTTAAATAAAACTTCACCTGTTTGTTTTTACCTTTTTAAAGTGACTATTGCAAGACTTGAAGTTACTGATATATATGTTGGTTGTACTGTATTTCTTTGGATGGTGCTGATCTAGAATGTTAGTCTATCGTGCCAGGATTCTTATTACCATTTCTATTTACTCTGCAAATACTCTCTGGGCCATCACCAGTGGCATTTTGCAGGAGGCTTGCTCCCTCCATTACAGCCTGCGAAATGCCTGTCGCTAATCACTCGCTTACCCGCAAAGTGACTTCTGTGTCTACTGGAAGTTCCTGCACTACTTTGAGCACTCTGTGCTCCTCGTGATCAGAGTTCTTTCCCTTGATGTTTGCCCTATGTGCCATCTGTATTCACTTTAGCAACAGGGAGAGGTTATAACCTGCTTCCACTGGGGGAAGGTGTAACTTTCAGTTTGGGGTTGAAACTCACATCTCACAAGGCAGACACACTGAAGTGCCACAGAAATTCCCCTGCAAGACTCATTAACGCCCTTAATCCCACTGATGCACTAGCGTGAAATGTTAAACATTTTATATCTGACTGGAAGTAGGCTACCGTATCAATGAGTATTACTTTCACTAAAAAAAAAAAAAAAAAAAAAAAAAAAACCACAAGACCTGCCTGACATAGCCAAGGTTGGTTTTTCTAACTTAAGAGATAGGTCAGGGCTTCCCTGATGGCACAGTGGTTAAGAATCCGCCTGCCAGTGCAGGGAACACAGGATAGAGCCCTGGTCCAGGAAGATCCCACGTGCTGTGGAGCAATTAAGCCTGTGCACCACAACTACTGAGCCTGTGCTCTAGAGCCCGTGAGTCACAACTACTGAAGCCTGCGCTCCTAGAGCCCAAACTCCGTAACAAAAGTCACTGCAATGAGAAGCCCGTGCACCGCAACAAAGAGTAGCCCCCGCTCGCCTTAACTAGAGAAAGCCCGCGTGCAGCAACGAAGACAAAACGCAGCCAAAAATAAATTAATTAATTTAAAAAAAGAGAGAGATAGGTCAGAGGTCAGCAGATAAGGGGTGATGCGTGGCTTCATGATGGCATCACTGCCCCATCCTCCTTTATCTTTCTGCTCTGCCCTCGTGTTCTCAAGATGCCTCCTGAAGGTTCAAGAAATATTTCTATGCTCCAACCAAGAAGAAGAGAAAGGATGAAGGGCAAAGGGCAAATGTCAGCTGAGTCTTTCTCTTTTTATCAGAACATGCCTGCTTCTACCCCATTGGCCAGAGCTGGTGCACAGGGCCACCCCTAGATATAAGGGAATCTGAGACTGTGAGTATTGTAAACTAGGCATATGGCTGTCCCAGAGTTTTATCAGTAAGGAAGAAGGGTAAATGGGGTAGGCAATCGGTAATGTCTACCAAAGACATGTTATAATCATTTTATAACAAATATGATTGCAGTTCTTCTAGAGAGACAGAAAAACTACCTAGAGAGATGGAGATTACAGAAAAATCCAACACAACCTACAATCTTCATGCAAGGTACAAAACTGGGAGAACAGAAGCCTTGAGAATAAAACATCTATTATGTGAATCATTTCATTTTACTGAACTTCTACTTATTTGAACAGTCCTTATAGTAACATTCAGCATCGCTTTTGTTGATAGGATAAGTTTAATTAACACACCAGTAAAAACTTTTCTCTAAGTTCAGTTCAGATCATATCAAACAGCTGCTCATACAACTTTATCAGCCTGCCATATCCTGCCATTAAATATGACCCTATTCTACTTTTACAATTTTATTTTCCTCTGTTCTCTTCCAGTCAAACTGGATATAAGCAGACCCTTGATCATAGAAAGGCTCTGTCCCACGTCATTTGCAAAATTCCAAACTCCTGTCACCAATCTGATCGCATAACTAATTCAGCGTTCCACTTCTACATTTATCTGAAGCAACTGTCATTGTTACTAAGAACCAATGTCTTTTCCCTCTTTGCAAATCTCAATCACCACCACCAGAAGAGCTTTTTAAATAATAATAAAAAAACATAGAAACATAGCTTTTAATACCCACAAGTGTTAAGGTCCATGTGATGTCAAGTTGAGACTAGGAGAGCTGGGTTGGCAGTAGATGCTGGGCTGGCAGCTGGGGTGCACACTCACTAAGTGACCCTCTCCCAAACAAGAGCACTACAGAAAGCCTGGTTCACATTCTTACTTCAGAAAAGTTCAAGTTTCCAAAACGTCATGTATCTCTGTGTCATTAGCATGAACTCAAACCTTTGTATTAATCCATAGAAGCCACTGATCTTGCCTACTATTCCCTAAAATGGCCCAAGCTTTCCCGTATCTAGCCCTTTTCTACAAAGTATCTTCTTTCTATAATACCCACTCCCATCTACACAAAGGAAAGCCCTACACATTTCCCAAGATTCAACTCAGATTTCACATTTTCCACATAGCCTTCCCAGATCCCTCTGCTATAATCCTTCTCTATTTTGAACAAATTATAGCACTTTCTTTGTACTTCTCTCATGTCCGTTGTTTCTTCTGCTTTATATTATCATATTTGTTTACCAGTCCTATCCTCTCCCGCTAGATTGAAAGCTTGAATCTATACTCCACCAAATGCTGACAAGGATGTGGACCAATAAGAACTCTCATTCCTCGGTGGTAGAAATGCAATGGTATAGCCACTTTGGAAGACAGTTTGACAATTTCTTACAAATTTAAACATAGGCTGCCATAAGATTCAACAATCGCTCTCCTGGTATTTACCTAAATAACCTGAAATTTTATGGCCACACAAAAACCTGCATCCAAATGTTTGTAGTAGCTTTATTCATAATTGCCAAAACTTGGAAGCAACCAAAATGTGCTTTGGTAGATGAATGTGGTAGATCCACAGAATGGAATATTTTTCATCGATAAAAAGAAATGAGCTATTAAGCCACAAAAAGACATGAATAAATTTTATTTTTTTCTTTTTTTTGAATTTTATTTATTTATTTTATACAGCAGGTCCTTATTAGTTATCTATTTTATACACATCCGTGTATACATGTCAATCCCAATCTCCCAATTCATTACACCAGCCCCCCACCCCTGCTTTCCCCCTTTGGTGTCCATACGTTTGTTCTCTACATCTGTGCCTCTATTTCTGCCTTGCAAACCGGTTCATCTATACCATTTTTCCAGATTCCACATATATGCATTAATATACAATATTTGTTTTTCTCTTTCTGACTTACTTCACTCTGTATAACAGTCTCTAGGTCCATCCACAAAAAAGACATGAATAAATTTTAAATACATATTGCTAAGTGAAAGAGATCAATCTGAAAATTCTATACACTGTATTATTCCAACTATATGACATTCCGAAAACTAAATGACAGTAAATATACGACATTTTGGAAAACTATGAAGACAGTAAAAAGATCAGTGGTGGCCAGGGATTCGGGGGGAGAGGGAGGGATGAACTGGTGGTACACATGGGATTTTTAGGACAATGAAGCTATTATTCTGTATGATACTGTAATCATGGGTACATGTAACACACTTGTTAAAACTCACAGACTGTACAACACAACTATTGACTTTAGTTAATCATAATGTATCAGGGGGCTTCCCTGGTGGCACAGTGGTTGAGAATCCGCCTGCCAATGCAGGGGACACGGGTTTGAGCCCTGGTCCGGGAGGACCCCACATGCCATGGAGCAACTAAGTCCGTGCGCCACAACTACTGAGTCTGCGTTCTAGATCCCACGAGCCACAACTACTGAGCCCTCGTGCCACAACTACTGAAGCCCAGGCACCTAGAGCCCCTGCACCACAACAAGAGAAGCCACCGAAATGAGAAGCCCGCACCCCGCAACGAAGAGTAGCCCCCGCTCGCCACAACTAGAGAAAGCCCACGCACAGCAACAAAGACCCAACGCAGCCAAAAATAAATAAATAAAATAAACTTATTAAAAAAAATCATGTATCAAGATTGTCTTATCAATTGTAAGAAACACACCACACTAATGCAAGACATTAATAATAGGGGAAATTTCGGGGCCCCAATAGTGGTGAAAAGATACATGGGAACTCTGTGCTTTTTGCTCACTTTTTTTCTGTAAACCTAAAACTGCTCAAAAAATTATCTATTATGTTTTAAAGTCTATATACCACATGATTCCAAGTACACGACATTCTGGAAAAGGCAAAACCATAGAAGAAAGATCAGTGGTTGCGAGGGGTTCAGAGGAATAGGAGGAGGAATGAATCAGAATAGGATTTTTAGGGAGTGAAATTATTCTGCATGATATTGTAATGGTAGAAATATGACTTCATGCGTTTATTAAAATCTATAGACTGGAGACTTCCCTGGCGGTCCAGTGGTTAAGACTTCGCCTTCCAGTGCAGGGGGTGAAGGTTCAATCCCTGGTCAGGGAGATAAGATCCCACATGCCTCAGGAACAAAAAACCAAAACATAAAACAAAAGCGATATTGTAACAAATTCAATAAAGACATTAAAAATGGTCCACATCAAAAAATCTTTTTAAAAAATCTAGGGACTTCCCTGGGGACACAGTGGTTAAGAATCTGCCTGCCAATGCAGGGGACACGAGTTCAATCCCTGGTCCGGAAGATCCTACATGCCACGGAGCAACAAAGCCCGTGAGCCACAACTACTGAGCCTGTGCTCTAGAGCCCGCGAGCCACAACTACTGAGCCCATGTGCCACAACTACTGAAGCCTGCAAACCTAGAGCCTGTGCTCCGCAACGAGAAGCCACTGCAATGAAAAGCCCACGCACCACAACAAAGAGTAGCCCCGGCTCTCCGCAACTAGAGAAAGCCCATGCACAGCAACAAAGACCCAATGCAGCCAAAAATAAATAAGTTTATAAAGAAAAAATCTATAGACTATACAACACAAAGCACGAACCCTGATGTATATTATGAACATTAATAATGCATCGATATTTGTTCATCAGTTGTAGTAAATGTACCACACGAAAGCCAGATGATAGTAAAAGGGAAAACTGAGAGTGGGTATATGAGTACACTTTCTGCACAATTTTCTGTAAACCTAAAACTGTCCTGAAAAATAAAGTCATTTTTAAATGTTTTAATGAATCAGGGAGTTCATTTCTTTATTAAATCTGGTACATGTCCCAATTAAAACTGTTCAATGTAAAAAGTTCAAGTATAAAGAGCTAACACTGTAAAAGCTAAAGCTAAGAGAGGCAGTAAGAAAGGCAGATAAGCAATTGGAAAAAATCCATTTTACTAGGGAAAAAAAATAACAGTGGTGTATTCTTACAAATGTAGGTTGTGTGTGATTATAATATACCTTTTTCCTTCTTCTGCCCTGGAGTTCAGACACTGATGTGCTATTCTAGAAAAACTACATAACTTTTCTCTGGCTGATATGAAAATACTGGTGTTCTCACTAGAGGGATGATGCAAAGATTTAGAAAAGTTACAGAAAGATGTGGGGAAAATAAATGTAAGTTCCAGGATCCTGTGCAGAGATCAAGGAAGGTCTAATTCCAAGAATTTCCACTTTATACTTTCATTTCTATGAGTTCTAATTGGTTCCATTTCAAATCTCAAAATCCCCTTTGATTTCTTTAAATATATTAGGCAGACTTATTTTACACTCTGAAATATACTGTTCCAAACTGCAGTCTATGTGGAACTGATTCTGCAGTGTGTTTTTTCTATTAACTCTTGCTTATGGTGGCTTATTTTCTTATGGTTGTTTTGAGGGGGAAAGGGGATCTTTACTGTGAATTCATGGTCCTTAAACTTTATTTGTGGGAATTCTATAAGGATTTAAATTGTCTTCTTCTAGAAGAGATTTCCCTTTCCTTCTATCAGGAGTCAGGAGTACTCTAAGTTCTCTAAGACCACGTTCAACTAAACATTCAACCTGGGGTTTCTCAGGCTCTGCAAGGAGTGTGAATTCAAACCCAAAACCTACCTTCATGCAGACTTGTAGTTAGAAATTCTCATGGGAGACTTTTTTTTCCCATTTCACCCACAATCAAAGCAGATAGATACATAGATAGATATACACATACTTACATAAATGCATACATAGGAACATACATGCACACATACACACATATACATACATACATATATACATACATACATACATGAGAGCACAAGGTTTCTACCACTCCCTCTCCAGAGCAGGTTTTTCCTCATCCACTGAGGTTTTAATCATATGGTTGCCAACTCCTCAGTCTCAGGCTCTATTGCCTGAGCCCGCCACACACAGCCTGTTAAAGCCCAGGCTTGGGGCCATTGGAGATCATTAGATACCTCAGGGACAAAAGCTGGCTCCAGTGGCTACTTACTCCTCCTGATTCATACTGCCTTTGCCTTTTCATCTCTGTCCTCCAAGAGATTCCCTTATGTTTCTGCCAGCTCAGCCACGCTTTAAAAATTACTTTTCAAAAAACACATTTTATCCAACATATTTAGGTTTTCCTTACTAAGAGAAGTTTCTCTAAACTCTAGTTGGCCCTATAGCTAGAAGTAGAACCCATTTACTTAGAGACCTGGCACAAGGGCTGGCTGAAAGGCCACTGTTTTCTCTTATTTCTAAGTATGAAACTTTATATGATTCATAATTCCAGGTAGTATTTTTCATTTTGTTTCAGCTTTTTCAACTTCCTTTCATGGCCATGTTCCACATGGCCCAACTGGTCCCACTCTGGCCCCAGTTTCACACAATGAATGTGGTCTGGTCCCCAACCTGACATAAGTCACTCTGGCCTCACCAGCAGAGGTGAGGAATGGACCCGCACTCAGTGCTCCTCCAAGAGTGGCCTGCTGGCAATGCCAGGCCTCAAACTGATTGTTACTGGTCTACTATGAGATAAAGAGCCATGCCAGAATTTAAATCAGCCACAACATTAAGCAAGCTTTTCTTGATGAAGTAAAGAGTGTATGGATTTATGTTTTGGTCGCATTTCCTTATGCCACCGGTAACAAACAGTTCTCTGACCATCTGTGTTGATATCACTGCTTTAGATAATCCCTGCTTTGGCCAGAGGGAGCCTGAGATGGTAACCAGAAGCAGATCTAGGGTCTGAAGGTCTAGTTAAAAAAAACTGACTGTAGCTGGTTGAAGAGGTAATAAAAGGATTAAAGACTACATATGAATATTAATAACTAACATTTCCATTGGGAAAGAATCATTCAAGAATTTAATATACAGGGGGCTTCCCTGGTGGCAGAGTGGTTGAGAGTCCGCCTGCTGATGCAGGGGACACGGGTTTGTGCCCCGGTCCAGGAAGACCCCACATGCCGCAAAGCAGCTAGGCCCGTGAGCCATGGCCGCTGAGCCTGCGTGTCCGGAGCCTGTGCTCCACAACAGGAGAGGCCACAACAGTGAGAGGCCCATGTACCGCAAAAAAAAAAAAAAAAAAATTAATATACTAAAAGAATGATGCTAACAATGACCTTAGGTGTTGAAAAAGAAATTAAACAGTATTCCTACCCCATGTTAACATCCAAATAATAGGCTTAATTTCAACCTCTAAAATTGTCATAATTTTTATCTATGCATTCTAATTTTATGTTGATAAATGCTATAATGGTTAAATGTGTTTTATGTATATGCATTATAATTTTTATAATACTTCTTTTACTTTATATAATTATATTCTTCAGTGTGCTATTATTTGCTTATTTCTTGAAGCATGTCCATGCACTTGTTCCAGGTAATCACATCCATGGCACATGGCCTCAACCAATGAACTCTGAAAATCAATTCAAAGAGCAAAATTTGAGTTATGTTAAAATCTAACTAGCTTTATTATATATTTCTAGAGCCTCTGCTCAACAATAAAGCTTTGAGGAAAAACAAGTAGTATTATGAAACAAAATTGTCATCAAAATTCTCATTTTGAAGATGACTTTCAAGATATGGCACATTATCATTCAGAAACAGCCCAATACTACACCCAATAACAATATCAGGTCCGCATTATCATAATACATGTGAAGAATCATAATCCAGAAGAAAATATCCTTAATACTCATAAAAACATTTTTATTGTGTAAGCAGAATACAAGGTATATTTATATCTCCTTTTATTCCAAATTGGATTTAAAGCTGAAATCTACTAACATATTTTATAAATGGATTAAAAATGATAGTGGAAACAACATAAGTCAATGAAAAAACATCTAATTATCCTTAACATCTTATTTCCAAAGCACTATAGCTAGCTGTGTTTTCAATTTATCCTACACTATATTCAAATGTCACATGTAACCAATAACTTTTAAAAGGTTACTGGCTCATTCATTCATTCCACAATAACTCCTGAACACCAGCCATGTACCTGTAACTGCTACATGCTGTTTCTCAACCATTAAATGATACTATTCAGTTGCAAGAAGTTTTGTCAAACTTCTGCATCAAATTATACATATATATATATACATACATGTGAAATTTTAATGTTCTACTTACTTGTTTCAAAATGTGTTTCTTTGCCTATGACTAAGAGAACACATTTTGTAAGGTCTGTTTACCTATCAATGTGTAAATCTCACTCTCAAAATTTCACAACCAAATATTTTTCATCATTATTGCACACATCTGCCATCACCTACAGAAGAAAAATAAAGAGGTCTTTGTATACTCTATAAAAAAATACCAATTTTAGGTGTCAATGTTATTTTATCCAGCTTCCTAAAAGCTGTTACAAATGAAAAAATAAGGTTAAATAACTCCTACAGTTCTGAACAATGGCACCAAAGAAAGAGTACAATTACTTTTCCAACTCAGGCCTTAGTTAAATTATGAAAACTTAAGGATACTAGTTAGTCTTCCAGTTTAACCACAAACATGTCAGGTTTGTTTGGAGTTCTGTTGAATTTGGAAGAGATTTATAACTGTTAGTAACAGCTTAACAGTTTTAGAATAAAGCCCACATTTGTGAGTAGCCCCAAATCTTAGCTGAAAATTGGCTGAACTATACAGGTGTGACCTAGAGAGGTTGGATTTAATGAAACATCCACAGGTTGAAGTGTCAAAAGCATTGGGGATTGGCCCAAGTCTATCAATAACTAATTGTGAGTCCTTGAAAAGTCACTTAGCTGTTCAAGACTTTGGTTTCTGATCCATGGAACTGGCTCACGTGACCTCTAAGGCCCCTTCAGCTCTCACATTCTATAATTCCAATTCCAATTCTGGCATGTTTAGCAATTGAAGGTAGACCCTCCATCCATTCACTGAGCAGAAGAAACCCTCCAGTCTTCTGATTGGGGTCCATGTATTCTTATACTAGGTTAAATGGCAAGAGCATGTCAAAATAAGAATCAGAACACAAGGATTTATCATCCTTTGTGAACCACATTCTTATCCACAATGCTCAGCAACAGGCTTCGAGTGCTAAACGTTTTGATGCAATCATGACAATGCAGTTCACCAAACAAGGCCAAGCTCAGTGGTTTCCAGGAAACCGAAAAGGGAAAGAATGTAGAAAGAAATAGTAGAGACTTCAAATGATGAAAAAAATGAATTAAGTTCAAACAGAGAATCAAAAAGAGAGAAGAGAATCAATAAAGACCTAAAAAGTACGGTCAGTGCATTTAGAATGAATGGAACTGTGGAAAGCTTTTCCCACCAATACTAACAAAACATCTTTGAGAATATTTTATCATTAAAGGAGTCAATGAGATAGATCATACTGACGATTCTTTCTTGGAAAATGAAAAAACTAAAATTGAATTCTTTTGATTTGTGAAAGCTAGAATTATTATGCAACTTCATTAATGGCATTTTTACATAATCCAAGAAGTTAAAGATGTTCTTTGTTTTTTAAAAAATCCCCTTAGTTTTATTATCGCAATGGAATACTCAATACCTCAGAAAAATTAGACCAAACATGAATTATTATTTCTTTACATTACCCAAAAAGTTCATCATTACACTAAAGGATTAAAATGTGTATAAATAAAACAAAGAAATAATAGAATTGCCTCAGTTATGACTCCCCTTTCTTTAGGAATAAGGGAATTTTAATAGAAAGTAGAAAAATAAAGCTAAGCTATTAATACATATTCTACTTCCCTTCAGGTTGTTGTCAGTATATATATATAAATACATTACACAGTTATAGTTGATACTTAGAATCTATCTAGAATTTTTATTTTTATGTTTTGTATCACTCATTCCCAATTAAAAGTCCTTTCTTGACAAAATTCATATACTTGTCACTTTTACTATCCCATCATAGTATTAAATGGGTTAAGATGCTATAAATGCTTTGACATTCTATTTGAGAGCATTTAAGTTGTTTCTTGTTTGGTTTGGTTTGGTTTGGTTTTGCTTGGGTGTTATTTCTTTGGAAATATTCCTAAAATATTCTTTGGAATATAAAAATATAAATATAAAATATAAAAAGCGTAAGAGCTGTTGCTATAACAATTGACCCGTTGCTTTCCAGAGGGAAAGATAACCAATTTAAAGAGCTACCAATAATGTTCACATATCACTGTCCACACCTCTCCTACTAACATATATCACATTTATCATTGTTTTTGCTGGTCTGGTAAATGTACAGAGTGCCTAAACGTTGCTTGAATATGAATTTTAATCACTGGTCTGGTGAAGCTGAACATTATTCCTTGTGACCCACTCTATTTTTCTAAATGCATAAACACCACTTACTGAGAGACAATAAGTAGCGATCTTTTGTATGCATCAATGCATTCCATATATTTAAACATTAATTCTGTTTACAAATGCAATACATGTAGATTACTGAAAGTTAGAAGATAAAGAAAAGTATCAGAAATAATATAAATATCACCCATAATCCCAACACACTTTTCCCTTTAAATAGAGTATGTTATAAAAAGTGAATTTCCTGGGCCTCCCTGGTGGCGCAGTGGTTGAGAGTCCGCCTGCCGATGCAGGGGATACGGGTTCGTGCCCCGGTCTGGGAGGATCCCATATGCCGCGGAGCGGCTGGGCCCGTGAGCCATGGCCGCTGAGCCTGCGCATCCGGAGCCTGTGCTCCGCAACGGGAGAGGCCACAACAGTGAGAGGCCCGCGTACGGAAAAAAAAAAAAAAAAAAGTGAATTTCCTTTTTCACCTTCCCATCCATCCTATCCCCACTAAAAGTAAGCACTCTTAAGCATTTGGTACATATATTCCAGGATTTTTCTATGACTTTTTTTGTTTATAAAAATGGTATAATACTGATCATTGTCTTACGCAAAAGGCACTTTTTCCTTAATATGATATCACAGACATCTTTCCAAGTTACACAGATCTACCTCATTCTTTTGATGGCAGCATGGGATTCTATTATGGTATATATGTTACGAAGCCAGGTCAAAGAAGGGCAAAGGGGTCCCAGCTGCTATCTGGGGTATACGTATGACATTTGTTCTTTTTTTAATTTTATTTATGGTCTCATACGTACCACCAATTCCCTTGCCTCTTTGATCTTCCACTGCAATCACCCTTCCTCTTCTCATCCCTGCCTCAACTCACAACCCATTTTCTCCATTTTTGGTGGACTGCTGAGGGCCGTTAGAGAAGACTCCAAACCTTACTGGCTGGCACCATTTTATAGCAGGGGTTTCCAGCCTCAGCTGGGCAGTCTTCATTGTTTACCACTGTTTCTTTCTAACCCTCACAAGGTCTATTCCCGTCCTCTCCTACCCTGCTTCAAGGCCCTATCCCCACTCTACCTCTCATTCTGATCATATGGCTTGACCTCTAATTTACAGAGTAAATAGAGAACATTCAGACATGACCTCTCTCACCTTCTCTTCATCTCTGAACCTTCTAGGCCATCCTTCCTTTTTTTCATCCTGAGTCAGGAAAAGGGCATCTTGATTCTTCTCCAAGGCTTATCCCTCTGTCTTCCATTTCATCCTCTATACTATACCCTTCCCCTTCCTTATCACAGAAACAAGCTTATGTAAATGCCATATTAATAATGTTAATAACAATAATAACAATTTAAGTGCAATTTACATAGCACTTAAAATGTGTCAGACCCTGTTCAAAACACTTTATGTATGTTAACTAATTTAATCCTCATATCAGCCTATGAGGTAGGTATTAATTACAACTCTCCCCATTTTTCAGATCTAGGAACTGAAGCACAGAGAGGTCAGGAGACCTGCCCAAGGTCACACAGAGAGTAACTACAGAGTTGAGATTCAAACCCAAGCAGTTTGGCTCTTAACCACTATGTCCCATGTATAGAAGCTTACATAATGGAACTATAACCCAGGGAGGTCATAAAAAGCAGAGTGGGGTTAGAAGACTGAGTGGGCAGAGAAGCCTATAGAGCACCAAAACAAGGGAAAGTGACTCTCAGAGCTAGATGGGATTAGAGGTACCAGAGGGTACTGTATGGCAAATGATGGAGAGGGTATTTGTGGGGTTTGTTGCCTACTCTATGAATATGGCTACTTCCATTTTCTCCTAATTCTATTATCTCAAATTATCTCCACACAAGTAGTTAGCCTGACAGATCATGGTCAAAGCCAATACTCCTAACCCCATGGGAACCAACTAGGTGAGAGGTGAATGGCTCAGCACAAATCCTCCCCCAACATGTGAAAAACAGCTCAAAGCACAGCACCTTCACATGCTCACCATACACAAGCTGCATACCTGTGCTGGAGAAACTGGCCTACCATCCAGCCACTTGTTTTTTTTTTTGGAGTATAGCTGATTTACAATGTTGTGTTAGTTTCAGGTGTACAAAAAAATGATTCATATATATATATATATATATATATATATATATATATATATATTCTTTTTCATATTCTTTTCCATTATAGCTTATTACAAGATATGAATATAGTTCCCTGTGCTATACAGTAGGTCCTCGTTGTTTATCTATTTTATATATAGTAGTGTGTATACGTTAATCCCAAACTCCTAATTTATACCTTCCTCCCCCCTCCCTTTCCCCATAGTTTGTTTTCTCTGTCTGTGAGTCTAGTTCTGTTTTGTAAATAAGTTCCTTCATATCATTTTTTAGATTCCACATGTAAGTAATATCATATGATATTTGTCTTTCTCTGTCTGACTTAGACTAATACTTCTTAATTACTAATATTGCAAATTAATATTAACTAATATTACTTCTGACTAATACTTACTTATTTAGGATGATAATCTCTAGGTCCATCCATATTGCTCCAAATGGCATTATTTCATTCTTTTTCACAGCTGAGTAATATTCCATTGTATATATGTACTGCATCGTCTTTACCTATTCAACTGTTGATGGACATTTAAGCTGCTTCCATGTCTTGGCTATTGTAAATAGTGCGCTATGAACATTGGGGTGCCTGTATCTTTTCAAATTAGAGTTTTCATCTTTTCCAGACATGTGCCCAGGAATGGGACTTAATACTTAAACCCTCCCTACAGCTACCTAGCAAGTGTCACTCCAGCCTAATTTGAAATCCTTGCCCTTTGAAAAATCACTCCCACTGAGATCATTCTAACTTTCTTCCTTAGTATTTAGCAGAAATCTGTTGCTTTTTAGCTTCCCAATCACCATGCTTTTTTCCCTATACTCTAAAGAATAAAAATAATACTTCAAATGTTAGTCCTTCAAATCTCTTCGGGAAGTTTTCATGAGTGATTTTCCTACCAAACCATCCATCCCCTCCTTCCCCACAACACACACACACACACACACACACACACACACACTCTCTCTCTCACACATACACACTTGCATGTCTTTTCTTCACCAGGCTGAATAAACACACTCAGCCTCCTCAACAACCCTTCACATGAGCTGGTTTTCATACCTTCTTTATCCTTGTCCCTCTACTATCCAAGTATGATCAGCTTTGCTCACCTCTTCCTTCATGTGTAGCACAGCAGCTACATTATAGTGCTGACTCATTCTGAGTGAATCCAAAAGATTTGTTTCACATATGCTGCTTCTAGTAGCCATTACTCATTCTGCCTCTACTTATACAGCTGATGCTCAGGCCCCTGAATGCTCACTGAATTTCATAGTATATTTTGAACCTCACCCGCATTTCATTGTGCCTACTTCCCCTAGCTCCTAAAAGCAGGATCCACTGATACCAATACCACCACCACCACCTCCAGATTAAATCAAATCCACTTCCTCCACCAATCTTGACCAATGTAAATGTGCATCCACAGCCTCAGGCTACAATCGGAAACATAGGATTAAGTCACTTTTCCAGCCTTTACTCACAAATCAATCCTGGGATCCAGGTGGCTCCAGGAGCACCCCACAGGGCTCCTGCATTGCCCCTTAGCTCACTCTTTCCCCCTTCTATCCCTAAGAGTAGTTGTACTTAGATTTGATCCTTTAATCACCAATTCAATGGCCACAGATTACTTCTTTCACCCAAATCATTGATCTGGAAACAATGTTCCATTGCAATAGGGAGAATAAGACAAAATTAGCCATTTCTAGAAGCTATATCAGTCAGAAAACATAGTCTTTGGTCTGTAGGCAACAGGCTAACTTTTCTGTATATATAAAAGACAATGTCATATTCTCCTGAAAAGTGTTACTAAATTTCCAAAAGCAACTTTCAACAGAAAATTTAAACCAATTAATACTAAATATTTAGGAAGCACACAAACTGAGCCTTAGATACTATAAGTAACACCATCTCTCACCAAAAATAAGTACGCCAGAATCACAAGCAAAAGGACAGAGGTCATCTAGCCTCACTCCCTTGATTTTAAAGTTATAAAACTAAGTGTCTAAGAGACTGAGTGACTTATTCAAGGTAACAGAGCAGGCTACTGATACCACTGAAACTAAGACTGGGGTCTCCAGATTTCTCATCCACAAAGTACCTAGAATTCTATGAGGTACAAAGAGCTTTACAGAGTTTGAAGCAGACACAGGATCATCCCTCAAAAGTACACACACAGTACACAGTCTATTCCATAGGCCATTATGAAACAATAAGCAATTAAAACATAAAGACAATACAGATCATTACTCATGGGCCTGTATCTACCAGATACCAGTTTCTGAAAGTGCTGACACACAAAAATGTGGAATTATCATTTATACAAGGGATTCCAAACATTTGCCAATGAATATTACTGGTTATAACAAATGTACCACACTTTAATGAAAAGACAATATTAATCAGAAAGGAAAAGCCAGTAAGTACCAGAAAGGCAGTATAGCATGGCTGTTAAAAGCTAATCATTTAACCCCTATCTCTTCCTCTCACTAGCTCTACAACCCTGAGGAAGTTACTCAACCTCTCTGTGTCTCCATCTCCTCATCCATAAAATGAGGATAGGAGTGTTTACCTCACAGAGTGGTTGTAAAGATTAGGTAAGTCAATAAATTGTAAACTATTTGCAACAGTGTTTGGCACATAGTAGATACACAATAATTGTTCTTTTTTTTTTGTTTGCTCTTCTGTATTTATATTATTCTTTTCCACTTAGACAACAACCAACTCTTGATATTTATCATATCTCTTTAAGTCTAGCCAACCATCATATGACACTGGAATAAAATGTAAGATTTTCTAAAGGACCCAGCTTTTGAGTCAAAAATTAAATTTATAGAGACATGGTAGAAAAGAATGGATACGTGTCCAAGGCATAGGACAAATGGTCAGAAATCAGGAGAACTGAATTATGGAGAATGACAGGCTTTGCCTACCTGGGATTGGTAGGTCTGGGATGAGAAGTGCCAACAGTTTTCAAAACCAGTCAAACCACAAACATTGTATTTACCGCATCAAGTTTTCAATGCCTCACCAACCACCCCACAACTACTGGCCAAGGGCAAAGAACCCCTATGCACTTCCTAACCATTCCTACTTCTTTTACTTCTTCCCCATATCATCACACTCAAGGAGAAAAAAAAAAAAAAAAAAAAAAACCCTGAGAAAATAAGAATAGAGGTCTCCCTGAAATATAATTCCATTAAATTTCCCATGAAAAGTAAGCAAAAATGAATGATAAAGGGAAGCACAATGCATTCATTCCCTCTAGATCTGTTGCCTGACTCTCATTAGGTAGACCTAGATACCCTTTAGGTCCGAGTCAGTGCTGTTGTCCATGGCTGGCAAATGGGAAGAGCAATTCAGCTGGACGTGACCATGAGGGGTGAAGAACCTCAGTGAGGAATGATGGACACTCGTAGAGAGCTCTGAGGAGACCAGAATTTAATCAAAAGTACTTACCTGATGCTAACTCTCATGGGGCAGCATACAAAATGGAATAATGAGAGAAGAGAGTGACCAGGTTATAAGCAGCTGGACAGGAGGTGACAATGCTGAGAGAGGGTGATACAAGTAGGGACAAGAAAGAAAAGATTTTCAAAGAGTCATAAGGAACAGTGGTAAGATATGGCCACAAATCAGAAGTACTGGTTAAAACTTCATGAGGCCTGAAGATCACGCAAGAGAACAGGATTTAGTAGGAGACAGAAAGTAGGGACTGCAATTATGATAAGACCAGCCCAAGGAGAGAGGATGTAGGTAGAATCACAAGGTCAGCCTCATCATGTTTAATTTTAGGTAAACGCCAAAATTAAATATGTAGCCAAAATTTAGAAACATTCTCTGGGTAGCTGGAAAATCGTAATATTATAGAGCATTTCTAATAGGTTCAGAATATCAACCAGCTCACAATTTAGTTGATTTGAGAGTTTTCTCTCATCAGCAATAATACGTCTTTAAATGGCAAGCAATTAAAACATGAAATAGGCTCAAGATGGATTTAGAATGTATTAATATTGAGTAATAATATATTATGAATTATGAACCAAAAATGGGAGTATTTAAGCTTTAAGACCAACATATAAAGATGATTTTATAGAGAATAACTACCAAATTTTTCCACACAAAGAACATATGTCTTTCAGACACAGGATATTAGGCATATGGATGATTATTCTGACTTCAGATCACCTTTCACAGGTTTATTATGTCATATAAATTAATTATAATACTACTTTAAGTTCTATGAGTTCTACTTTTAGCCTTTATTCAAATCCTTACTGACAAATACCCATGTTAGCTTTCTTGCCTGATGTAACACATAAAAACAGTCATAAATCAGTCAAAGAAAACTGGAACATTTTTAACACAATCACTGGTTACTTTAAATAAAAAAAGTTTTACCACATTTTCCTTCATCTTTCTTAGCTTTTCATCTATCTCTCTCAACCGATTCTGCTGATCCCGTTGCTCTTTGGTATTCCGAAGTACCTTTTCTCCTGGAGTTATTTCTGTATTTCCATCATCACCATTAAGGTCAGGTTCCTAATTTAAAAAAAAAAAATTTCATGCACAGGCTGAAACTATACCATCACACATTGTTCCAGAGCAACTGAGTCCTGAATGCTGGCTTTGCTTCTCAAACAATATTTCTTCCCTTCAATATTTATAATTCTCTAAACTCTTCCTACTTGAGGGAGAAAAGGTCCGACTATACTAAACAAGTAAGGAAATAAACTCAATCACCTGGAAAGCAGGAAGTTAGAGTGAAAAGAGCAGTGGCTGGGAAGCAGGGACCTCGGCTCTGATCCCTGCTCTGTACTTATCAGCTTGGAATCTTGGGCAAATCAGCTTTTCTGGACTTCAAGTTCATCATAAATAAATTATAAAAAAATGCCCATCTATGTTATGAGAGGCAGCTATGTAACAGTGAAAAGAGAACTGAGCTTGGTAAAGTCAGGAGTTTTGAACCCTGGCTGTACCTGGTTCCTGACTGAGACGGCCTTAGGGGAATCAATGAACCTCTCTGAACTTCAGTTTCATCAGCAAAATGATAATAATAATATCTAGCCCAAAAGTCATCACAGTACATCGCAGGCATGCAGCAAATCTTAGTACCTAACAAATATGAGGGACTTCCCTGGTGGCACAGTGGTTAAGAATCCACCTGCCAATGCAGGGGACACAGGTTTGAGCCCTGGTCCAGGAAGGTCCCACATGCCATGGGGCAACTAAGCCCGCATGCCACAACTACTGAGCCTGCACTCTAGAGCCTGCAAGCCGCAACTACTGAGCCCACGTGCCCCAACTTCGGAAGCCCACACGCCTAGAGCTCATGCTCCGCAACAAGAGAAGCCACTGCAATGAGAAGCCCGCGCACCACAACAAAGAGTAGCCCCCGCTCGCTGCAACTAGAGAAAGCCTGCGTGCAGCAATGGAGACCCAACGCAGCCAAGTTAATTAATTAATTTAAAAAAAAATATATGAGCTGAATATGTCCTTTGAAAAGAATAAGCACTATAAGAGGAAAGCATCTCATTATTATCAGCAATATTTGAATTGACAGACCCATATCCTCCCAAAGTTAGTATTATTTCTAGGTGATTTAAATGGGTATTTCTTGACAGTAAGCTGGCCCTGTATCTGTAACTAAACTTCTTACATTTCCTCCACAGATTTCTTACTCTGTGTTGCTATGAGGTAACTGGTATAAATGACATTTTTACAGTTGCTTAAGCAGAATCCTCCCACATTCTCATTCCTTACATAGAGTTGATCAAGAATAGTCACCATTTCACTTTTAATACCTCTTTAATCAAGGCCCTTCTCTCTTTCTCACTGCTTCATCATTCACTTCAGCTAGTAGTTTTCAAACTCCAGTGGGCTTCAGTCTCACATACAGAGTCTGTGATAATATTCAAAGGCCCAGCCTCCACCCTGGAGACTCTGACTCAATAGGTAAGGACTGAGGACTGACCACCTGAAGCACAACTGTTCGAAAATTTGAGAACTATCAACTTGAAGTGCAAAGTTCTCACCCCTTCCCGGCCCTTCAGGCTCATCTCCCATTACTTGGGTCTCTGACCCAAAGCCTCGGCAATACTCACCACTGCTAGTTCTCCACCCTCTACACTTCCTCCTTCCAGCTCCTCATAGAGACTCCTACTCTTTTTTGAGCTCAGCACAAACACGTTTTCACTATAAAATATTTCCTGACATACCCAAGAAGGGCAATTATTCTGCAGTCATGCCGCATGTTCCCTCACTGCACTTACCACACTGTCACGGCCCAGACATGGACCCGGACTGGTCCCACCCTGTATCCCAACACAAACTACAATCCTGAAGCTGGATAAGCACTGGCCAATAGACTGTAATTTTGGTTCTCAGTGATCACACCAATGAAATTCATATTGTATAAAATTCTACTGAGGAGACTATTAAAAAGAGTATCTCAATTTCAAGAAGTGACTCTTTTACATCTTATTTTCCCCACAAGGGGACTCACTTCTGTAGCCCTCAATCTCTAGAAGCAACCAGAGGGTGAATTATGATCGGCAATATCTTTAAGAAGGAAACCTAATGTTAGGGAGGAGTTTGGAATAGATGGTATCAAGGTCTCCTTGCAGCTTGAAGCATCCAGTATTTTATGGCCCACTTTGAAGTAGGATACACATTGTCTCAGTCTGTTTGAGCTGCTATTACAGAATACCACAGACAGGGTGACTTATAGACAACAGACATGTATTTCTGACAGTTCTGAAGGCTTGGAAATCCAAGATCAAGGCTCAGGCTGATTCTGTATCTAGTGAAGGCCTGCTTCCTAGTTCCTAAACGGCCATCTTCTGGCTGTGTCCTCACATAATAAAAAGGACAAAGAAGCCCTCTGGGTCTCTTTTATAAGGGCACTTAAACCATTTATGAGGGCTCCATCTCCATGACCAAATTACTCCCAAAGGCCTCCCCTCCAAACACAATCACACTGGGGATTAGATTCCAACATAGGAATTTGGTAAGCATACATTCAGTCTATGGAATATAGTGCCTGAAAAACACTCAAATTGTATTTCATTTTTAAATAGAAATCTTTTTTTTAAAAGGACATTTTAAATAATCTACAACTATGTTTTTTTAAATCACTGGCTAGGCAAAAAAAAAGAAAAACAGAAAGAAAAAATTTGTAAACCAGACTTCATCAATATTTTTAAATTTTACTTATCCAAAGCCACCACTAAGAAAATAGAAAAGCCACAGACAGAGAGAAAAATAAAACACACAAATCTGACACAGGACTTGTATCCAGTATATACAAGGAACTCACACAGTTCACTTAGTTCACTAAAAATCAATAATATTTAAAAATCTAGTTCTAAAATGACTTGAACAGATATTTTATAAAGATGATAATATAAGTGATAAATAAGTACATGAAAAAGTCCTCAACATCATTAAGTCATCAGGGAAATGCAAATTAAAATCCCAATGACGTATCACTAGCCACTAGAATGACCCACATGTAAAACTAAACGTTGGAGAAGTATAGAAAAAGCAAACTCTCACATGTTGTTGGTGTCAGTATACAATGGCACAACCACTTTGGAAAACTGTTTGACAGTTTCTTAAAAAGTTAAATGTTTGTTCATGTAGCTCAATATCAAAAAAACAAACAACCCAATCCGAAAAATGGGCAGAAGACCTAAATAGACATTTCTCCAAAGAAGATATACAGATTGCCAACAAACACATGAAAGGATGCTCAACATCACTAATCACTAGAGAAATGCAAATCAAAACTACAGTGAGGTATCACCTCACACCAGTCAGAATGACCATCGTCAAAAAATCTACAGACAATAAATGCTGGAGAGGATGTGGAGAAAAGGGAACCCTCTTGCACTGTTGGTGGGAATGTAAATTGATACAGCCACTATGGAGAACAGTATGGAAGTTCTTTAAAAAACTAAAACTAGAACTACCATACAACCCAGCGATCCCACTACTGGGCATATACCCGGAGAAAACCATAACTCAAAAAGAGTCATGTACCTATGCCGCGGAGCGGCTGGGCCCGTGAGCCATGGCCGCTGGGCCTGCGCATCCGGAGCCTGTGCTCCGCAACGGGAGAGGCCACAACAGTGAGAGGCCCGCGTACCGCAAAAAGAAAAAAAAAAAAAAAAAAAAAAGAGTCATGTACCAAAATGTTCATTGCAGCACTATTTACAATAGCCAGGACATGGAAGCAATCTAAGTGTCCATTGACAGATGAATGGATAAAGAAGATGTGGCACATACATGCAATGGAATATTACTCAGCCATAAAAAAGAAATGAAATTGAGTTATTTGTAGTGAGGTGGATGGACCTAGAGACTGTCATACAGAGTGAGGTAAGTCAGAAAGAGAAAAACAAATACCGTATGCTAACACATATATATGGAATCTAAAAAAAAAAAAAAATGGCCCTGAAGAACCTAGGGGCAGGACAGGAATAAAGACGCAGACATAGAGAATGAACTTGAGGACACAGGGAGGGGGAAGGGTAAGCTGGGACGAAGTGAGAGAGTGGCATGGACATATATACACTACCAAACGTAAAATAGATAGCTAGTGGGAAGCAGCCACATAGCACAGGGAGATCAGCTCCGTGCTTTGTGACCACCTAGAGGGGTGGGATAGGGAGGGTGGGAGGGAGACGCAACAGGGAGGGGATATGGGGATATATGTATACGTATAGCTGATTCACTTTGTTATAAAGCAGAAACTAACATAACACTGTAAAGCAATTATACTCCAATAAAGTTGTTAAAAAAAAAAACAAACAGCCAAAGCCTTCATGTTCCTGGTTGTCAATGTTTCCTATTCATTTCATTTTCTTAGTCTTAATAAAAAGAAATAAAAATGAAAAAAAAAGTTAAATGCTTGTCTATCCTATGACTCAGAAGTTCCACTCCTGTGAATCTATCCAAGAGAAATGAAAATGTATGACTCAAACTTTGTATATGAATGTTCAGAACAGCTTCATGCACAGAGCCAAATGCCCACCGAGACAAGAATGATAAACTGTCATGAACATCTGATGCAAGCTGGGACAATTACTCTTTCTCCTTGACCTCTGTCTTGTGGTTAGGTTTAGTCAATGAGAGGGGAGGAGTGTTAGGAGATTGGAGCGCAGGAAGAAGAGTTTGAGGTATCTTCCCCTTCCCCTCACTGCTTTGGCATTATGGTTTGGGCAGCAATGTATCCCTGAGGTGCCCATTAAGGGGATTTTTCTTAGATTCAACTGAATATTCATGTTCAAAGGCAAACAGAGGCCACACTTGGAGCCAGTCTACTCAGAAGGATGTAAGACAGGAAACACAGCAGAGCAGTGTCAGGTATCCCTCTTCAGTGGGAGTTTTTGCTGCAGTCCATGTCATAACTGTATAGGTACAAGGGGCAAGGAAGCTACCCTGGAAGATTCTTCTACCACAGCTCTAGCTCTCCCTAAGCTCCAATACACTTTTTCTTCTCCCTACCCACTGTTGCTAGTCCTACGTGTCCCAACATCTCTTACTGGCTCCTTTAAATCTGTAAATAGTTCCTTCATCTCATTATCTTCAAAATCCAAGTTGGGTGTTTTTTCTGTTCCTTGCCCAGAACTCTAACTGGTATACTGTGTATGTATGTGTGTATGTGCATGCACCTGTAGAGAAACAGACTGGAAGGAAATTTAACCTGATGGTAAAAACCTTGATGATTTTATCTTATTTTTCTTAGATGTTTTTTGTATTTCCTGAATTTCTACAGTAAACATGTAATGATTTCATAAGCATAAAAAGTCATTTCTTATTTTTAAGAAAACAAAAAATTATTCTACCAAGGCTATTTTCATTCTGCTTTGACAATGTGACTCTCTGTACCCAAAAGATACTGGTCTAAAGGTGAGATTTTAGCCCCAGTTCTGCTGGTATAAGCAGCTGGGTACTTTTAATTAAGCAAGTCACTTTTTCTTTCTGGGTCTCAATTTCTTCTAAGAAAGTTTCTTTCAACTCTGAAAGCTTATGAGTCTGCAATTCTCCACAATTAAATCCAAGGATATATAACGTCTTTCCTCAGTCTCAGTCTCTGATAGCATAACCATATAGTACAAATATTTGAAGGACAGCATGTGATGAAAACAGAGGCCAAGAGGGAGCAAGAAAAGGCAATCACTGGTTCTGGCAAAGATTGCTCATTGGTACATTCAAGAAGCTCCGTGGTGCCAGGAGAGGTTCTATTGTCACATCAAAGTGCCAATCAGTACCATCTGTTTTCCTGATCAGAAGAAGCAGCTTGATTTCCTCTGGTAGAAAGTTTTGAGCAGATTCTCTGACCATCCATATTGTTTATATATTTCTGAGTCATACAGAAATGCTTTTATTCAGTTAAAGTAAAATTCAGTTCAGTAAAAGCTCTCCATGATATACACAGAATATCTAAGGAGCGACAAGAAGAGAACAGACGCTGAGGTCAAGAGGTATTTGTTGATTTGACTAATTGATTGCCAAGGGATTCTAAGTTCATCCTTAAAAAAATATCTGTGGTGTTGACTGAGCCAACAGGTGTCTTTGAAGCTAAGTAAACTCATTTCTAAAAGCCAAATACAGAGGAAATTACTCACGCCTCCATAAGTTATCTGATATGAAAATAAGGCATGAGTTAAGGGCCAGAAAAACACAAACCTGCCTAAATAAAGCCAGCGTGCCCTGTGTTTTCAAGCTAATGGTATACTTTTCCATAGGCTACTGCTATTTCCTGGCATCAGATGGATCATTTGCCTGGCAGTACTAAAAGTAAAGAAAAAAAATCTTTCAGCCAGATTGTTTTTATCATTTTGAAATACTTCCATGAAATGAAAGAAATCTTGACTACACAGGAGGCTTAACATAGAAAAACCAAGAAATATAAACAAAAACTTCAAAGTAATCTGTAAAACATAGGTGGCAAGAAGAATTCCCCAGATTTAGCTGGGAACATTTGCCAGGTTAGCATCAGAGGCAAGGATGTCTGAAGTAACTTCCTGTCTATTCCTCAATTCAGAAATCCATGCTCTTGTGGCATACTTCTGTAGTTTCTTGAAATGAACAGATGGTCAATAAGATTTCTGTGCTTGTGACTAGCATACATAAAAGATTCCTCAGTTCCTGCCCTTGACCAGCATAGTAAGTAACCTGAGATCAAGTGAACAGCATGGCCGTTATTGGAACTCTACAAATCCCTGAACTCAATAGTAAAACATCTTTGAAGATTACATGTCAAACCATGTTTTATATTTCCTCAAGTTTAGCTAACATTGAAACAAGAGACCAAAACACAGTTAATTGTTGGTCGGTATTCTCTTGGCAAGAAAAGGGATTAATACACCTACAATTTTCCTCAAATGTTCGTTAATTTTTGTTGGTCTTACCAAATCGTATACAACTAAATCAATATTTTAAGAACAAGAAAATACATCAAGTGAGAAGGACTTTTATAGTCAATTAAACTAGTTGACTTAACAAAGAAATGCCTCATGACGATAAGAGCCATTTCTGAAGACTCTCTCCCAACCAGGAAAACAACATCTAATGATGAACTGGAATTCTAGATTTAGTAAGACTGATTGCATGAGAGATGAATAAATTATACTTCTTTATAAGAGCCAAACCGAATAGAATTTATTATTGAATCCAGTTGCTAAGGATTTACGCAACTGAGTGCTTACATAACTCCTATCTATATCCTGGATATTTCTGGCGAAAGCTGGAATCTAACACAGCTGCAAATAAGAAATACGGTAACTAGATTATAGAACATCACTCAATTTTATGGTGGGATTTACAATACGTGGAAAGAACTACCTGATTTGTTGGAGGGTTAGGGGATGGATACAGAAAGGTATGCACAGTTAAACCACAGATCCTAAGAAAAAAATTGCTTCAATTAGTTCTCTTTCGCTAAGATGAAATGAAAATAAAAAGCAGATGTAAAACGGCAACCACATGACATTACTCACGTTACAGCAATAGCAGTAACGTGCCATTCTTTCTTCTGAACGTGACCACATGCTTTGTTTTACGCTAAAGAAATCAGATATATAAAAGCCAAATGCTGCTTTTAAAACATCGCTATGAAGTTAAGAGTGACGGCACCTCATGAGAACATTGTAATCAGCAAGCTCATAAGGAAAAGATTTCTTATCTGCCGCTTTCACAACAATCAATACTTCCTGAATCTGAGTGACCTCTCTGGAGTCCCTCAAATTATTCTGACTCAGGTACATTTATCATCCCAGGCTTACATGCCTACTAGTTTATCATCTTAGAGTTGCCATAGTCAGGTAAGTCAGAAAGCCTGAATGTTTCAACTTGTTTGGGAAACTATTTTCTTGACCAAAATTTTAAAACTTCCAAAGGAATTTTAAAAATATCACTCCTTCATTATATAACCTTTCCTTTCTCTGTGCTCCCCCAGCATATGTTTTCTGTACTTCTCATAAAATCAGTTCCCATATTGTGGTACTTCTGGTTTCCTTGTATGGTCGGTCATGGCACAACCTGGTCTATGTTTACATCCTATCCTCCAGTATCCTATGAGCTGCTTTCAGGTCAGAGGTGAAGCCACATATTAATCTGGATACTCAACATCAACCACCACACCGCCTCTTGTGAAATAAGCAGGAATTCAAAGATATTTTGATGACCTGTGCAGGGGCTGGGCAAGTTACACAAATGCATGAAGTAGCCCCATGTATTGTAGGCAATACAATATGGCATGAAGGATGGCACAGCAAGCTGGAGAATCTGTGCTCCATAGAAAGCAGCAGCTGCTACTTAGCTCAGTCCTGCAGTTTGCCAAGCAAGGCTTCAAGCCTAATTTGCCAGATGTTCTAATGTTTCAAAAGAAACTAGAAATTTGGGTTTTTATATAAGTTCACCCAATTTTTAAATGTTTGCTAAAAAAAAAAAATTGTAAACCCTAAAGGAACCCTACCTGTGAACCCAATTTGCCCTGCAGACCACCAGTTTTCAACCTCATGCTGTATGATGGCAGCCTTCTCAGGGCCTTGGACCCCCTCTGCCTCACTCACTGGTTTCTCTTCCTCCTCCTATCCCTCACTTGTAGAAATGAACTTTCTTGATATTCCTTCTGGATGTGCTTTCTCTCTCTCCTCTGAACCAGCACAGCACTTTGCTCATAGCCTTCTCCTGTTCTTACCTATAACGTCTTGTACCACAGTTATCTATGTGCATTCTGTGTCTCTCATAAGAAATAAGTTCCTTAAGTCACTTATTATAATAACATCTTGGGTTGAGTTTTGAGTCAGATACCATGCTAAGCACTTTACACATATTAACTCATCTACACTTTAAAAGAACACTAAAGAATAATATTATCATTACTGTTTTACAGATGCGGCAACTGGGGTTTAGAGTGCTTCTAATTAATGCCCAAGTCCTCAGAGCCAATAAGTGGAAGGGTCAGAACCTGAAGCGAGGCTGTCTGACTCCACAGTTATATATGTGCCTGACGCGTCGTTATTTATTTTTTAAACATCTTTATTGGAGTATAATTGCTTTACAATGGTGTGTTACTTTCTGCTTTATAACAAAGTGAATCAGCTATATGTATACATATATCCCCATATCTCCTCCCTCTTGCGTCTCCCTCCCACCTTCCCTATCACACCCCTCTAGGTGATCACAAAGCACTGAGCTGATCTCCCTGTGCTATGCGGTTGCTTCCCACTAGCTATCTATTTTACGTTTAGTAGTGTATATATGTCCATGCCACTTTCTCACTTTGTCACAGTTTACCCTTCCCCCTCCCCATGTCCTCAAGTCCATTCTCTACATCTGCGTCTTTATTCCTGCCCTGCCCCTAGGGTCTTCAGAACCTTCTTTTTTTTTTTTTTTTTTAGATTCCATACATATATGTTAGCATGCAGTATTTGTTTTTCTCTTTCTGACTTACTTCACTCTGTATGACATACTCTAGGTCCATCCACCTCACTACAAATAACTCAATTTCATTTCTTTTTATGGCTCAGTAATATTCCACTGCATATATGTACCACATTTTCTTTATCCATTCATCTGTTGATGGACACTTAGGTTGCTACCATGTCCTGGCTATTGTAAATAGAGCTGCAATGAACATTTTGGTACATGACTCTTTTTGAATTATGGTTTTCTCCAGGTATATGCCCCATAGTGGGATTGCTGGGTCGTATGGTAGTTCTAGTTTGTTTTTTAAGGAACCTCCATACTGTTCTCCATAGTGGCTGTATCAACTTATATTACCACCAACAGTGCCAGAGGGTTCCCTTTTCTCCACACCCTCTCCAGCATTTATTGTTTGTAGATTTTTTGATGATGGTCATTTTGACTGCTGTGAGGTGATACCTCATTGTAGTTTTGATTTGCATTTCTCTAATGATTAGTGATGTTGAGCATCCTTTCATGTGTTTGTTGGCAATCTGTATATCTTCTTTGGAGAAATGTCTACTTGGTCTTCTGCCAGTTTTTGGATTGAGTTGTTTGTTTTTTTGATATTGAGCTGCATGAGCTGCTTGTAAATTTTGGAGATTAATCCTTTGTCAGTTGCTTCATTTGCAAATATTTTCTCCCAGTTTGAGGGTTGTCTTATTGCCCTGTTTATGGTTTCCTTTGCTGTGCAAAAGCTTTTAAGTTTGATTAGATTTCATTTGTTTATTTTGGTTTTTATTTTCATTTCTCTAGGAGGTGGGTCAAAAAGGATCTTCCTGTGATTTATGTCACAGAGTGTTCTGCCTACGTTTTTTCCTAAGAGTTTGATAGTGTCTGGCCTTACATTTAGGTCCTTAATCCATTTTGAGGTTATTTTTGTGTACGGGGTTAGGGAGTGTTCTAATTTCATTCTTTTACATGTACCTGTCCAATTTTCCCAGCACCACTTATTGAAGAGGCTGTCTTTTCTCCATTGTATATTCTTGCCTCCTTATCAAAGATAAGGTGACCATATATGTGTGTCTGTTTTTGTGCCAGTACCATACTGTCTTGATTACTGGAGCTTTGTAGTACAGTCTGAAGTCTGGGAGCCTGATTCCTCCAGCTCTGTTTTTCTTTCTCAAGATTGCTTTGGCAATTCGGGGTCTTCTGTGTTTTCATACAAATTGTGAAATTTTTTGTTCTAGTTCTGTGAGAAATGCCAGTGGTAGTTTGATAGGGATTGCACTGAATCTATAGATTGCTTTGGGTAGTCATTTTCACAATGTTGAGTCTTCCAATCCAAGAACATGGTATATCTCTCCATCTGTTTGTATCATCTTTAATTTCTTTCATCAGTGTCTTATAATTTTCTGCATGCAGGTCTTTTGTCTCCTTAGGTAGGTTTATTCCTTGGTATTTTATTCTTTTTGCTGCAGTGGTAAATGGGAGTGTTTCCTTAATTTCTCTTTCAAATTTTTCATCATTAGTGTATAGGAATGCAAGAAATTTCTGTGCATTAATTTTGTATCCTGCTACTTTACCAAATTCATTGATTAGTTCTAGTAGTTCTCTGGTAGCATCTTTACAATTCTCTATGTATAGTATCATGTCATCTGCAAATAATGACAGTTTTACTTCTTTTTTTCCAATTTGGATTCCTTTTATTTCTTTTTCTTCTCTGACTTATGTGGCTAAAACTTCCAAAGCTATGTTGAATAACAGTGGCAAGAGTGGGCAACCTTGTCTTGTTCCTGATCTTAGAGGAAATGGTTTCAGTTTTTCACCACTGAGAATGATGCTGGCTGTGGGTTTGTCATATAGGTCTTTATTACGTTGAGGTAGGTTCCTCTCTGCCTACTTTCTGGGGAGTTTTTATCATAAATGGGTGTTGAAATTTGTCTAAAGCTTTTTCTGCATCTATTGAGATGATCATATGGTTTTTCTCCTTCAGTTTGTTAATATGGTGTATCACATTGATTGATTTGCGTATATTGAAAAATCCTTGCATTCCTGGGATAAACCCCAGTTGATCATGGTGTATGATCCTTTTAATGTGCTGTTGGATTCTGTTTGCTAGTATTTTGTTGAGGATATTTGCATCTATGTTCATCAGTGGTATTGGTCTGTAGTATTCTTTCCTTGTGACATCTTTGTCTGGTTTTGGTATCAGTGTGATGGTGGCCTCGTAGAATGAGTTTGGGAGTGTTCCTCCCTCTGCTATATTTTGGAAGAGTTTGAGAAAGATAGGTGTTAGCTCTTCTCTAAATGTTTGATAGAATTTGCCTGTGAAGCCACCGACTCATCTTTAAATGACCTACAATTCCCTGCATGCAGTGAGCACTTGATTAATATTTGTGGGATTGATTGCTGAAAAACAGAAATTTATATTCCATTTAAAAGACATTCTTTCTAAGGGAGCATGGAGAAAAGCTACTGGTGAGTTAATGGTTTGCAGAAAGGTTAAAAATTTTTAAAAATGACTATGCATTATGAATATTTGTGGTTCAGCAATAGACTGGAGGCCATTTGTCAAGTGAATAGATATGCAGGGTTTATCCGAGATACTTTCAGTGTATTATTCAAAAAGAATTCCAATCCAAAAATAATATCGGGGGATAGCTTCAAGATGGTGGAGGAGTAAGATGTGGAGATCACCTTCCTCCCCCAAAATACATCAAAAATACATCTACATGTGGAACAGCTCCTACAGAACACCTACTGAATGCTGGCAGAAGACCTCAGACTTGCCAAAAGGCAAGAAAGTCCCCACGTACCTGGGTAGGGCAAAAGAAAAAAGAAAAAACAGACAAAAGAATAGGGACAGGACCTGCACCTCTGGGAAGGAGCTGTTAAGGAGGAAAAGTTTTCACACACTAGGAAGCCCCTTCACTGGCACAGATGGGGGGTGGCAGGGGGGAGGCCTCGGAGCCATGGAGGAGAGCGCAGCAACAGGGGTGCAGAGGGCGAAGTGGAGAGATTCCCACACAGAGGATCACTGCTGACCAGCACTCACCAGCCTGAGACACTTGTCTGCTCACCCGCTGGGGCAGATAGGGGCTGGGAGCTGAGGCTCAGGCTTCGGAGGTCAGACCCCAGGGAGAGGACTGGGGTTGGCTGCGTGAACACAGACTGAAGGGGTCTAGTGCACCACAGCTAGCCGGGAGGGAGTCCGGGAAAATGTCTGGAACTGCCTAAGAGGCAAGAGACCATTGTTTCAGGGTGCACGAGGAGAGGGGATTCAGAGCACCGCCTAAACAAGCTCCAGAGACTGGCGTGAGCCGCGGCTATCAGCGACAGAGACGGGCATGAGATGCTAAGGCTGCTACTGCAGTCACCACGAAGCCTGTGTGCAAGCACAGGTCACTATGCACACCTCCCCTTCCCGGGAGCCTGTGCAGCCCGCCATTGCCAGAGTCCCATGATCCAGGGACAACTTCCCCAGGAGAACACATGGTATGCCTCAGGCTGTTGCAATGTCATGCTGGCCTCTGCTGCCGCAGGCTCACCCTGCATTCGATACCCCTCCCTCCCCCCGCCACCACCGCCTGAGTGAGCCAGAGCCCCCTAATCACCTGCTACTTTAACCCCATCCTGTCTGGGCAGGGAACAGATGCCCTCAGGCAACCTGCACGCAGAGGCCAAATCCAAAGCTGAATCCCAGGAACTGGGAGAACAAAGAAGAGAAAGGGAAATCTCTCCCAGCAGCCTCAGGAGCAGCGGATTAAATCTCCCCAATCAAATTGATGTACCCTGCTTCTGTGGAATACCTGAAGAGACAACAAATCATCCCAAAACTGAGGCGGTGGACTTTGGCGGCAACTGTAGACTTGGGGGTTGCTTTCTGCATCTAATTTGTTTCTGGTTTTATGTTTATCTTAGTTAAGTATTTATACCTTACCATCACTGGTATGTTACTTTATTGATTTGGCTGCTCTCTTCCTTTTTTTTTTTAATATATATATTTTTTTCCTTTTTCTCCTTTTGTGAGTGTGTATGTGTATGTTTCTTTGTGTGATTCTGTCTGTATACCTTTGCCTTTACCATGAGCCCTAGGGTTCTGTCTGTCCATTTTGTTTGTTTGTTTTACTATAGTTTTTAGTGCTTGTAATCATTGGTGGATTTGTTTCTTGGTTTGGTTGCTCTCTCTTCCTTTTTTCTTTTCAATTACTTTTTTATTTTTAATTATTTTTTTATTTTAATAACTTTATTTTAGTTTTTCTCTTTCTTTCTTTCTTTCTTTTTCTCCCTTTTCTTCTGAGCCGTGTGGCTGACAGGGTCTTGGTGCTCCAGCCAAGTGTCAGGCCTCAGCCTCTGAGGTGGAGGAGCCAAGTTCAGGACACTGGTCCACCAGAGACCTCCCAGCTCCACGTAATATCAAACAACGAAAGTTTTCTCAGAGATCTCCATCTCAACACTAAGACCCAGCTCCACTCAATGACCAGCAAGCTACAGTGCTGGATGCCCTACGTCAAACAACTAGCAAGACGGGAACACAGCCCCATCCATTAGCAGAGAGGCTGCCTAAAATCATACTAAGTTCACAGACACCTCAAAACACACCACCAGACACGGTCCTGCCCACCAGAAAAACAAGATCCAGCCTCATCCACCAGAACACAGGCACGAGCACCCTCCACCAGGAAGCCTACACAACCCACTGAACTAACCTTACCCACTGGGCGCAGACACCAAAAACAACGGGAACTACAAACCTGCAGCCTGAGAATAGGAGACCTCAAACACAGTAAGTTAAGCAAAATGAGAAGACAGAGAAATACACAGCAGATGACGGAGCAAGATAAAAACCCACCAGACCAAACAAATGAAGAGGAAATAGGCAATCTACCTGAAAAATAATTCAGAGTAATGACAGTAAACATGATCCAAAATCTTGGAAATAGAATGGAGAAAATACAAGAAATGTTTAACAAGGATCTAGAAGAACTAAAGAGCAAACAAACAATGATGAACAACACAAATGATGAAATTAAAAATTCTCTAGATGGGATCAATAGCAGAATAACTGAGGCAGAAGAATGGATAAGTGACCTGGAAGATAAAATAGTGGAAATAACTTTCACAGAGCAGAATAAAGAAAAAAGAATGAAAAGAATTGAGGACAGTCTCAGAGACCTCTGGGACAACATTAAACGCAGCGACATTCAAATTATAGGGGTCCCAGAAGAAGAAGAGAAAAAGAAAGGGACTGAGAAAATATTTGAAGAGATTACAGTTGAAAAACTTCCCTATTATAGGAAAGGAAATAGTCAATCAAGTCCAGGAAGCACAGAGAGTCCCATACAGGATAAATCCAAGGAGAAACATGCCAAGACACATATTAATAAAACGATCCAAAATTAAATACAAAGAAATAATATTAAAAGCAGCAAGGGAGAAACAACACATAACATACAACGGAATCCCAATAAGGTTAAAAGCTATCTTTCAGCAGAAACTCTGCAACCAGAAGGAAGTGGCAGGACATATTTAAAGTGATGAAAGAGAAAAACCTACAGCCAAGATTACTCTACCCAGAAAAGAACTCATTCAGATTTGACAGAGAAATTAAAACCTTTACAGACAAGCCAAAGCTAAGAGAATTCAGCACCACCAAACCAGCTTTACAACAAACGCTAAAGGAACTTCTCTAGGCAGGAAACACAAGAGAAGGAGAAGATCTACAATAACAAACCCAAAACAATTAAGGAAATGGGAATAGGAACATACATATTGATAATTACCTTAAATGTAAATGGATTAAATGCTCCAACCAATAGACATAGACAGGCTGAATGGATACAAAAACAAGACCCGTATATATGCTCTTTGCAAGAGACCCACTTTAGACCTAGGGACACATACAGACTGAAAGTGAGGGGATGGAAAAAGATATTCCATGCAAATGGAAATCAAAAGAAAGCTGGAGTAGCAATTCTCATATCAGACAAAATAGACTTTAAAACAAAGACCATCACAAGAGACAAAGAAGGACACTACATAATGATCAAGGGATCAATCCAAGAAGAAGATATAACAATTGTAAATATTTATGTACCCAACATAGGAGCACCTCAATACATAAGGCAAATACTAACAGCCATAAAAGGGGAAATTGACAGTAACACAATCATGGTAGGGGACTTTAACACCCCACTTTCACCAATGGACAGATCATCCAAAATGAAAATAAAAAAGGAAGCACAAGCTTTAAATGATACATTAAACAAGATGGACTTAATTGATATTTATAGGACATTCCATCCAAAAACAACAGAATACACTTTCTTCTCAAGTGCTCATGGAACATTCTCTAGCAGAGATCATATCTTAGGTCACAAGTCAAGACTTGGTAAATTTAAGAAATTTGAAATCATATCAAGTATCTTTTCTGACCACAACACTATGCGACTAGATATCAATTACAGGGAAAAAATCTGTAAAAAATACAAACACACGGAGGACAAAAAATACACTACGTAATAACCAAGAGATCACTGAAGAAATCAAAGAGGAAATCAAAAGATACCTAGAAACAAATGACAATGAAAACACGATGACCCAAAACCTATGGCATGCAGCAAAAGCACTTCTAAGAGGGAAGTTTATAGCAATACAATCCTACCTCAAGAAAAAAGAAACATCTCAAATAAACAACCTAACCTTACACCTAAAGCAATTAGAGAAAGAAGAACAAAAAAACCCCAAAGTTAGCAGAAGGAAAGAAATCATAAAGATCAGATCAGAAATAAATGAAAAAGAAATGAAGGAAATGATAGCAACGATCAATAAAACTAAAAGCTGGTTCTTGGAGAAGATAAACAAAACTGATAAACCATTAGCCAGACTCATCAAGAGAAAAAGGGAGAAGACTCAAAGCAACAGAATTAGAAATGAAAAAGGGGAAGTAACAACTGACACTGCAGAATTACAAAGGATCATGAGAGATTACTACAAGCAGCTCTATGCCACTAAAATGGACAACCTGGAAAAAATGGACAAATTCTTAGAAATGCACAACCTTCCGAGACTGAACCAGAAAGAAATAGAAATTATGAACAGACCAATCACAAGCACAGAAATTGGAACTGTGATTAAAAATCTTCCAACAAACAAAAGCCCAGAACCAGATGGCTTCACAGGGGAATTCTATCAAACATTTAGAGAAGAGCTAACACCTACCCTTCTCAAACTCTTCCAAAATATAGCAGACGGAGGAACACTCCCAAACTCATTCTAAAAGGCCACCATCACCCTGATACCAAAACTATACAAAGGTGTCACAAAAACAGAAAAGTACAGACCAATACCACTGATGAACATAGATGCAAAAATCCTCAACAAAATGCTAGCAAACAGAATCCAAGAGCACATTAAAAGGATCATACACCATGATCAAGTAGAGTTTATCCCAGGAATGCAAGGATTCTTCAATACATGCAAATCAATCAATGTGATGCACCATATTAACAAATTGAAGGAGAAAAACCATATGATCATCTCAATAGATGCAGAGAAAGCTTTCGACAAAATCAACACCCATTTATGATAAAAACACTCCAGAAAGAAGGCATAGAGGGAACTTACCTCAACATAATAATGGCCATATATTACAAACCCAAAGCCAACATCATCCTCAATGGTGAAAAACTGAAACCACTTCCACTAAGATCAGGAACAAGACAAGGTTGCCCACTCTCACCATTATTATTCAACATAGTTTTGGAAGTTTTAGCCACATCAATCAGAGAAGAAAAAGAAATAAAAGGAATCCAAATCGGAAAAGAAGAAGTAAAGCTGTCACTATTTGCAAATGACATGATACTATACATAGAGAATCCTAAAGATGCTACCAGAGAACTACTAGAGCTAATCAATGAATTTGGTAAAGTAGCAGGATACAAAATTAATGCACAGAAATCTCTTGCATTCCTATCCATAATGATGAAAAATCTGAAAGTGATTTTCAGATCACTTTTGAAACCATTTCTTGCAACAGTTTAAAAAATCTGAAACCACTGCAATAAAAGAGAATAAAATACCTAGGAATAAACTTACCTAAGGAGACAAAAGACCTGTATGCAGAAAATTATAAGACACTGATGAAAGAGAGATGATACAAATAGATGGAGAGATATACCATGTTCTTGGATTGGAAGAATCAACACTGTGAAAATGACTATACTACCCAAAGCAATCTTCCACTTTCAGTGCAATCCGTATCAAACTATCAGTGGCATTTTTCACAGAACTAGAACAAAAAATTTCACAATTTGAATGGAAACACAGAAGACCCCGAATTGCCAAAGCAATCTTGAGAAAGAAAAACGGAGCTGGAGGAATCAGGCTCCCAGACTTCAGACTGTACTACAAAGCTCCAGTAATCAAGACAGTATGGTACTGGCACAAAAACAGACACACACATATGGTCACCTTATCTTTGCTAAAGGAGGCAAGAAAATACAATGGAGAAAAGACAGCCTCTTCAATAAGTGGTGCTGGGAAAGCTGGACAACTACATGTAAAAGAATGAAATTAGAACACTCCCTAACACCATACACATAAGTAAACTCAAAATGGATTAAAGACCTAAATTTAAGGCCAGACACTATCAAACTCTTAGAGGAATACTCAGGCAGAACACTCTGTGACATAAATCACAGCAAGATCCTTTTTGACCCACCTCCTAGAGAAATGGAAATAAAAACAAAAATAAACGAACGGGACCTAATGAAACTTAAAAGCTTTTGCACAGCAAAGGAACCTATAAACAAGACGAAAAGACAACCCTCAAACTGGGAGAAAATATTTGCAAATGAAGCAACTGACAAAGATAACCTCCAAGATTTACAAGCAGCACATGCAGCTCAATATCAAAAAAAAAAACAAAACAAAACCGCAATCCAAAAATGGGCAGATGACTTAAATAGACATTTCTCCAAAGATATACAGATTGCCAACAAACACATGAAAGAATGCTCAACATTATTAATCATTAGAGAAATGCAAATCAAAACTACAATGAGATATCATCTCACACTAGCCAGAATGGCCATCATCAAAAAATCTACAAACAATAAATGCTGGAGAGGGTGTGAAGACAAGGGAACCCTCTTGCACTGTTGGTGGGAATGTAAATTGGTACAGCCACTATGGAGAACAGTATGGAGGTTCCTTAAAAAACTAAAAATAGGGCTTCCCTGGTGGCGTAGTGGTTGAGAGTCTGCCTGCCGATGCAGGGGACACGGTTTCGTGCCCCGGTCTGGGAAGATCCCACATGCCGTGGAGCAGCTGGGCCCGTTAGCCATGGCCGCTGAGCCTGTGCTCCGCAACGGGAGAGGCCGCAACAGTGAGAGGCCCGCATACCGGAAAAAAAAAAAGCTAAAAATAGAACTACCATACAACCCAGCAATCCAACTACTGGGCGTATACCCTGAGAAAACCATAATTCAAGAAGAATCATGTATCACAATGCTCATTGCAGTTCTATTTACAATAGGCAGGAGATGGAAACAACCTAGGTGTCCATCATCGGATGAATGGCTAAAGAAGATAAGGCACATATATACAATGGAATATTACTCAGCCATAAAAAGAAACGAAATTGAGCTATTTGTAATGATGTGGATGGACCTAGAGTCTGTCATACAGAGTGCAGTAAGTCAGAAAGAGAAAGACAAATACCATATGCTAACACATATATATGGAATTTAAGAAAAAAAAAAAGTCATGAAGAACCTAGGGGTAAGACAGGAATAAAGACACAGACCTACTAGAGAATGGACTTGAGGATATGGGGAGGGGGAAGGGTAATCTGTGACAAAGTGAGAGAGTGGCATGGACATATATCCACTACCAAACGTAAAATAGATAGCTAGTGGGAAGCAGTCACATAGCACAGGGAGATCAGCTCAGTGCTTTGTGACCACCTAGAGGGGTGGGATAGGGAGGGTGGGAGGGAGGGAGACGCAAGAGGGAAGAGATATGGGAACATATGTATATGTATAACTGATTCACTTTGTTATGAAGCAGAAACTAACACACCATTGTAAAGCAATTATACCCCAATAAAGATGTAAAAGAATAAAAACTAAAAGTAGAACTACCATACAACCCAGCAATCCCACTAAGGGGCATATACCCTGAGAAAACTATAATTCAAAAAGAGTCATGTACCACAATGTTCACTGCCGCTCTATTTACAATAGCCAGGACACAGAAGCAACCTAAGTGTTCATTGACAGATGAATGGATAAAGAAGATGTGGCACATATACACAATGGAATATTACTCAGCCATAAAAAGAAACGAAATTGAGTTATTTGTATTGAGGTAGGTGGATCTAGAGTCTGTCATACAGAGTGAAGTAAGTCAGAAAGAAAAAAACAAATACCGTGTGCTAACACAAATATATGGAATCTAAAAAAAAAATGGTTCTGAAGAACCTAGGGGCAGGACAGAAATAAAGATGCAGATGTAGAGAATGGACTTGAGGATATGGGAAGGGGGAAGGGTAAGCTGGGATGAAGTGAGAGAGTGGCATGGACATATATACACTACCAAATGTAAAATAGATAGCTAGTGGGAAGCAGCCACATAGCACAGGGAGATCAGCTCGGTGCTTTGTGTCCACCTAGGGAGGGTGGGAGGGAGATGCAAGAGGGAGGAGATATGGGAATATATGTTTATGTATAGCTGATTCACTTTGTTATACAGCAGAAACTAACACACCATTGTAGAGCAATTATACTCCAATAAAGATGTTAAAAAATAATAATAACAATATCCGTAAAATAATTTGCCATGTTTTCATTTTTGGCTTGAAAATTCAATGTGCAATGCTGGTTTTAGTTAGGAATGAGGAAATGCCAACAGGAAATTGAATGAAACCTCAAAATATACTCTTTTTTGCATACAAGAAGCACTAATTATTTCTTTTCAACAACTATGATGTTACATTTCTGTTTCTGCAGCCAGTGAGAGTCCCAAAATGCAGTTTTCTCTCTTCTCTAAATATACTGTTTCACACAAAAATATATAATATCAGTATGTAACAACTAAGTAATATACTGGTTTTCCCTTTTATTATTTTTTAAATATTTTATTTAAACCATAAATGTGAACTCTGAAAATGTGAGAGAGATGACAGTGACCACAGTCATACTTTATCTGAAGTCCTAATGGCTAAACAAATCTCTAAATTCTCAGTCTCTCTTTCAGGAATAACATTTGATGGTCACGAAAAAGACATTTTCTATCTTTAGGACCATTATCCAGCTTTGAGATCTCAGCGACCCGTGATATCTAACAACAATAACAAGAGCAACAACAGAAATCAGCTGTAACACAAAAAGAACACAGAATATCCCTGAACAAGTTTACTCCCCTATCCTGGCTTCCTCCGTTTGGGAAATGGCACCCAGTAACATAAATAAACTAGCAGCATACCTGTTGATGTGTCAAAGTCCTGGGGTATATTTGGGTAGGGACAGAGATTCCAATTCTCTGTCTTCCAAAAACTCTGATGCCAATCCAGAAAACAGTGGTTCCCACTACCACCATATTGCTGTGTAAAGGGCTCAGAGGCAGCTGTGCCTGGCCCTTAGGAACATAATTTAAGGAAGCTGCGATGGGTCTGTAAGGTTCCATCACGACCAAACTTTCTTTGGAACATCTTAACACTGCTCCTTTCCTCTGAAGTAGCTTCAACTGGCCCAAAGCCAGATCCCTAATCTTCAATTGACAGGTTGGAGAAAAGACTGACTATAAAGCAGAATTATTACCTATAGAATACTGATATTATTTAAATCTTCTTAAAAACCAGGAAAATCACATGCATCTAATATTGTACAGAAAATGATTTGGTGATATGTTTACAAAACCGGCAGAGGGTTAGTGGAATAACAAAAGACCAGCCATTTTCTCTTAAGGCAAAAACTACCACCCAACCCCAAACTAGATCCCACGAAGTACTGAAATATAAGGGGGAGACAGGAATTTTACTGCTCCAAAGCTGTGGTTACCCTTCCGTTTTTCTTCACCCTCTGTTAGCTTTGTAAAAGAATATTTGAGGGAACTATCAAGAAAGGAAACATACTCATTTCAAAATTCTCACAGGAGAGAAGTTATCAACAGAGTGAGCTTCACTGCTTGCTGGTAAATCAAAGGAGCTAGAAGAATGTGCCAGAGTAAGGGACAGGTGACTGCCACTGCTAACACCTAGAACCAAAGGAACAAAAAGAAGTAAAGCTCTCAAAGGATTAAGGTGCTGTATCTATTCTCTTCCCTCTCCTCTCTCCTGATCATGATCAAAAATTAGCTTATATCATAAAGATATAACAATATTAAAATAAAGATTTCACCCCATCTCAGCAAATTACCAACTGAAAAAAAAAATGAACAGAAAGTAGAAACTGGCAAAGGAAAATAGACACTGTTGTAGAAATCACTTTCACTGCAGTTGCAGTCACGTAAAAGGCAACTGGGAAGAAACCTCTTTAGTTAACAAGCAGATTGTCATATTATGTGAACTAGCTTTAGCACACATAAACCTGAACAGCCTATGGGCTCTAGAGTTAAACATACCTCATCATTCTGATGTTCAGGTCTTGGAGAAGAGCTGGAAATTGTTGAATAAATGGCAGAAAGTTCTTGGAGTTTTTTATCAATTTTAGCAAGCTGCTCATGCTGGGTGACTGCAGGTGTGTATCCTTCTCCCGGGACCAGCCAGCCAGACTGATCTCCCTAAAAGGAAACAAGGATCACCAGTTCATTCTTATGCTACATTTTTTTTCCAAAATATACCTTTCAGACCGCTACATCAGTGCTCCTCACAAAAACAAAAACAAAAAAAAAACAAATATTAAAAAATCAGAATTAACTTGGGATAGTGCAAGCAAAAAAATTAAATAGTTTAAGGTTTCATTATCTGCCAACTCTGTGTAAAGTATCTGCTTACATTTTGTGGCCGTTCTACCCTATGGAATAACTCTCTTAGCCTCACAGTCTGGGTCTCATAACATTCTCATTTCTCCACTCTGAAAAAAGTGGTCTGTGACATGTTGAATAAGGAAGAAATCATGTTTACCCTATAACAGAGATGTTATTTTCAAAATTTGTCCCTGAAAAGTAACATAGACTCGGTTGTTTGGGTTTCATGATCATAACTGGTCATCTAGGGACTTCCCTGGTGGTCCTGTGGCTAAGACTCCATACTCCCAATGCAGGGGGCCCAGGTTCGATCTCTGGTCAGGGAGCTAGATCCCACACGCCGCAACTAAAGATCCTGCGTGCCACAACTTAGACACGATGCAGCCAAATAAATAAATATTTGAAAAAAAAACTGTTCATCTAACTCATTATTGAACTAACATTAGTTTCTTAACAGGTTAAAAGCCATTCATAACATTCATTCAAAAACCTCGTACTGAGTGCCTCCTATGGGGAGGCATTACATTGGGCACTGGTGGTTCAATATGAATCTCACACGTTCCTGCCCTCAGGAGTTCTCAGTCTCTTGACAGCAAAGATTTTAACAAGGTGTGAAAAGTGCTGGTAAACCCAGGGCTCCATGGAGAACAGGGAGGGTCAACTAACCTCTGTTAACAGGAAGGGGCAAGGAGAAAACATGTTTGGAGAATGCTTCCTAAAGGAAATAATCTTAGTAGCAGCTTAGAGAAACAACACAATCGGCTGTGCACTTTAAAACTGGAGCAGGTGAGGGTGGGACTGGAGGCAGAAAATCCAGTTAAAAAGCAAAAGCCATAACCTACAAGAAAAGTGATGAGCGCCTGAACTCGGAATGTTTCCTGGGAATGAAGCACACAGGACCAATTCCAGAGAAACTTAGGAAGCAGAGTTTACAGAATCTGGAGACAATTTGATGGAAGAATGAAGGGAGGAGTAAGGATCAAGGATAAAAACCAAATTCCTGATTTTATCAGCTAGGGGGATGGTGGTCATAAGGACCAAACTAGGGAATATCAGAGACGTGGTAGGTTTGAGGAGGAAAATGATGATGATGAATTGTTTGGGGCCTTCTGATATTCACAGATGTCCCTAGGATATCCAGAGATTATGTTAGGTAGTTAAATATGTTTGTCTGAAGTTCAAGATAGAGACCTGGATTGGAAATAAGTATTTTGGACTCACCCATAATTCTATAATGGTTCAAACCCTTAGATCATGGGAATGGGTGAGGTCACAAAGGGAAGCATGTAGCACAAGGACAGAAGAATCATGAAGAACACTAAGAATAAAGGGGCAGATGGAGGGCAACACACACTTTGGTTTCATGACTCTAATACCAGGGATCAAACCCTAAGTGGTAACCAGAAGAAGTACATGCAAAAACTTACACAGAAAGACTTACACTGTCTCTTCCTGGCCCCAGCATCCAATCTCCCCTTCTGCTTCAGTGAAACCAAATACTGCATAAGTCTCTCTAGGGAACAGGTACCCACCAGATACTCCTTCTCCCTACCCACTGGCATCAAGAAGACAAGCAAATGACCTAGATTCAGCCAATCAGAAGGGAACACCCTGGACTTTGACTCTTGAGCGAGCGAGCGAGAGAGAGAGAGAGAGAGAGAGAGAGAGAGAGATTCAAAGATGCAGGGAAAGTGGGGAAGTGATTGATGGTGACCGCAGTAGAAGTGAGGATCCAGTGTTGATAGCAGTGAAGGTGGCAGCACTGATCATTATCGGGGGGTGTCTGGTGGCCTCGGTGCAGCCCCGAACCAGACTGATTCTCAGGAGTTTCTAGGGCCATTTTTCTGCCTACCTTGGTATCTGCCTGGTTTACAAGCCCGGTCCTCCAAACTTCCCACTGTGTCTGTAAGCTACTCAAGTCTTCCAATAAATTCGTTTTCTGTTTTTTTAACCAAAATCTGCCTCTGTTTCTTGCAACCTAGAACCCTGACTAAAATGTTTTTTGCCATGTTACTTACAAAAAAGAGTAACTGCAAAAAGTCCAAATGTCTGAAAATAGGGAGAAAGTGAGACTACACTATATCCATATAAGGAAATGATACAGTAATAAACATTTTAAATATACTTGCAAGTTGGCATATGAAAGTTATAAATAATTATTTAAAAAAATACTTAACTACTCACAAATAAGAAACTCTGATTAAGTTTTCCTAAATAAAAGTGATATAAATACTGTATGACCTAAAAGAGAAAAAAAGAATCAGACGAAGAAAAAAAAGCTATGGAATCAATGACTAAATATTGGTTAATAAATTTTAAATTCTTGTTTGAATGGAATTCTTTTTTAATGACACTGGAGGTAAAAGAACATGGCAGATTAAATTCAACAGAAATTTAAATGTTTCATGCTTTATGCTGTTACAGAAGGAAATTATGTGTAACATGTAGTAGATGGTATGTGTGTGTCTAGACTTGCAATGTGTAGGAGTCTTGTCTCCCTAAGACAGAACCCAAGAAATGCTCTGTACCACCCTGCTTTACAGCTAGGGTTCACACCAGTAATGAGGGTCCTCAATCAGACTCACCCATTCAATATTGATTTAGACGTGAGTAATTTAAGATCTGATGCAAAATACATTTTGTTGGGAAGGGTGACAGTAAAGGCTTCCAGCGTTGGGGAGAGCCATTAGTTGCAAGTGTGAGTTCCCTACCTAGGAGGAAATCTTTTAAAAATTCTACCTATCCTAGAGAAATTTAAGAGAATATTACATCCATACGGTCAAACACACCACTGTAAGGAACAACCAGCGGGCATGAGTTCTGTGGAATTCAAACATAATTATCATGTTAGTCATCCTCTTTAGGTTGGATCTGTCAGAGACGAAGTGGCAGGGCACTCCATAAAGAGATGAGCACACAGACGCTTGAAAGACTACAGCAAATGTGAAGCATGGCAAGAAGTTTTGTACAGTTTGAGAAAACAGTAGATCGGTCCCTTCCTCAAAGTGTTCCTAAATGCTTCCTGCCACATTCACATCTTCCTCCACTACATCTCTATTCCAACATGTGCCACCACCTATATGGCTTCATAGAATCTCCGTATAAAATGTCTATCTCCCACATCAGGTAATAAGAAAGGACACTTTCTCCTCAGAGGACTTACAGAAAGAACTCTCAGCAAATATTAGTTTAAAAACAATAGTAACTGTAAAAATAACAACAATCTCAAAAGAGGGCTGCATAGCTAAGTAGCAGAATAGAGATGTTTGAAACCCAACTAGGAAAACCGTAAAATGAACTTATATGAGCAAAATGACAAAAAAGATAAAAATTATGAGAAAAATATTTTAAGACCTGGAGGAGAGATCCAGGAGATTCTATACCCATCTGTGGGCTGGTACATTGACTGACCTAGTCCCCTTTTCCAATCTCCTCCTTTCTTGCCTTCCTCTGCAACAAAAAAAGAGAAAATGAAATAATTGAATCCCCAGGCTCGCTTGCAGAGCTGTATGAAACAAATGACTACATGACAGCTTGGCCAGTGAGATGCAGGTGGAAGTCGTGGGGACACCACATCTTCCCAAAGGAAGAGGCAAAACTTCAGAGGAGTCTCTTTTCTCCTTCCCTTTCCCCCTTTCTTTCTGCCTGGAAAATTAACACATTACATACAGATATAGCAGCAATCTTGCACACCTAAAAACAAAACCACACTACAAAAATGGGTCAAGAAGATCAGAAGACATAAGCTACTTATACCTGGATTTCTTGTTACTGAAAAAAATAAATAAACTTCTTGCTTTGTTATAAAGCAGAAACTAATAAAAAATATTAAAAAAAAAAAACTTCTTGCTGAAGTCACTGTTTATAAAGTTTTCTGTTACCTGAAGTCAATCCCATTCCCAACTGATATCCCACTTTACAGGAAGCCCAAAAGGAAAGAAAAAGAGATGATAGAGGGAAGAAATAAGATAATTTTCTGCACAGAAAAAAGACTTGAACCTTCAGATAAAAAGGGCCTACCTACAAGGTACCATGCAGGAACAAAAATGTTTTTAAAGACACACATAAAATACATTCTGATAAAATCTGTGAACTCAAAAATAAAGAGAAAATCCTAGATGCTTCCAGAAAGAAAGGATTTTGCATCTAGGATTTAGCTACCACCATTTGAAGCTATCATTCAAATGAGGAAAAAATAAATTTTTGAATAGGCAAACACTCAAAAGATTATCTACACACCATCATTATTTCAGGGAATTTTTTTTTTAATTCCAGAAGAATAACTCAGGAAAAACGATTTGTACAAATAAACAATTAGTTGAGCTTAAATACACAGGTAATGACGTGATTTAAAAATTTGGCTACTATTGAGAAAGATTCCTAAAATATAAGAAGCATACTATTTTTAAAAGGAAGAACTTGGGGGCTTCCCTGGTGGTGCAGTGGTTGAGAGTCTGCCTGCCGATGCAGGGGACACGGGTTCGTGCCCTGGTCCGGGAAGATCCCAAATGCCGCAGAGTGGCTAGGCCCGTGAGCCATGGCCGCTGAGCCTGCGCATCCGGAGCCTGTGCTCCGCAACAGGAGAGGCCCGCATATCGCAAAAAAAAAAAAAAAAAGGAAAAACTTCTGGGCTTCCCTGGTGGTGCAGTGGTTAGGAATCTGCCTGCCAATGCAAGGGACACAGGTTCGAGCCCTGGCCCAGGAGGATCCCACATGCCATGGAGCAACTAAGCCCATGCACCACAGCTGCTGAGCCTGAGCTCTAGAGCCCACGAGCTACAACTACTGAGCCCACGTGCCACAACTACTGAAGCCCGTGCGCCTAGAGCCCATGCTCCACAGCAAGAGAAGCCACCACAATGAGAAGCCCGTGCACCCCAACAAAGAGTAGCCCCCGCTCACCACAGCTAGAGAAAGCCCGCGCGCAGCAACGAAGACCCAACACAGCCATAAATAAATTTATTTATTTATTTATTTATTTATTTATTTATTAAATAAAGGGAAAAACTTCTAACATCCTGGAACTAAAATTCCAGGTGATTTCAATACATTCTGGAGGAGAGGAAAGGGGAGAAGAGGGAAATAAAAGCATACCAAGATCCTGTCAAGATATAAGATTTTAGAGACTTATTAATTATTGAAGGACCTCCAGAGAAGAATGCAGCCCCCTGCCAACACTGATTCTAGGCCAGTGAGACCACTTCAGATTTCTCTCCAGAACTAGGGGGAAACTGAGGTGAAAAGAAATAACTTCCCAAGGTGACAGAACTGAGAAATGATGGATCCTGCGTTATAGCCTGGGTGACAACAGACTGCCAAAACCAGAACACACAACCACTCTCTGCTACCACCTGCAGTGTCTGGAGACTCCATTTCTACAGACCACAGTGTCAGCTGTGAATACATAACCTGGAGGAATATATACCAGTACAACACTGGCCTTTCCTGGAGTGGGAATGATGGAGAACTGTTATTTTTTTTCTTTTTATCTGAATTTCTAGCTTCTCTTGACAAATTGGAGGATCCAGGCAGCCCTGGGCAGGATTTCCATGCAGCAGCAGCCACGGACTGGCACGCTCTCCCCCACTGGCTACAGATACTGCTGCACATGCTCTGCTTTTTACCCAGAGCAAAAAGTACCCTCTGAACCTACATGTCTTAGGCTGGGTTCCCTAGATCTGGAACCTGAGGCAGAGATTCTTGTTTAAGTGACTTAGTGGGGGGATGCTTTCAGGATTAGGGGTGTGAGGGGAGCAGGCTAGGACAAGGGAACAAAGCTAGGCGAGGATGTGGTCTCAGCTGAAGACTGGGTGACCCCTGGGGAAGAGGTGGAGGACAAACTGCAGGGCACAGCTAATCCCATCTCAAGGTGAGGGGATGTGAGGGGAGGCGGGGGCTGCTGTCCTGGGATGGTCAGCTCCCCTTTAGCCCAGGGCAATTCTCCAGGGAAGGAGGCAGCTGTGCACCCTTGGCACAGGGCAGGGGGATGGATGCACACATGTGGCAGGTAAAAGGGATCCGGGCAGGGTGCCAGCAGCATTTACCACATCATCTCTATTAAACATAGGGGATTAAAAACTAGACAACAAGGCTAAGAGCTTCAAGGCACACAGGAGAATGTATTTCTTTGTAGAAGTAAGAATATTACAATAGCCAGGTCATGGAAGCAACCTAAATGCCCATCGACAGACGAATGGATAAAGAAGTTGTGGTACATATATACAATGGAATATTACTCAGCCATAAAAAGGAACGAAATTGAGTCATTTGTTGAGATGTGGATGGACCTAGAGACTGTCATACAGAGTGAAGTAAGTCAGAAAGAGAAAAACAAATATCGTATATTAATGTATGTATGTGGAACCTAGAAAAATGGTACAGATGAACCAGTTTGCAGGGCAGAAATAGAGACAAAGATGTAGAGAACAAATGTATGGACACCAAGGGAAGAAAACCGCAGTGGGGTGGGGATGGTGGTGTGCTGAATTGGGCGATTGTAATTGACATGTGTACACTGAAGTGTATAAAATTGATGACTAATAAGAACCTGCAGTATAAAAAAGCAAAAAAACAAAAAAACAACTAATACTAAACTTTCTTTTGGTTATTTGTATGGAAGTATGTTAATATAAATGTTTCACACATTACATGAAATTTCTAAAAATCTTATATGTTCTCATATAATGTTATAAGTAATAATTCTAGTTATTACTTTAAAATGTATATCTCAGAAATAACTTTAATAAATAAATAAATAAATAAAAAGAATATGGCTATAAGTTTAGTATGCAAACAAGCACAAACACTGAGCCACTACACTCCTTATGTGACCTGTCTGGGCCCTATAAATACCCACATTCACACCCTGGATTCATGCTTTTCCCCTCCTTAGACTCAGTCTGTGCTCGCCCCAGACTCTTCAGGGAACTAGATGCCCAGTGGTACCTGGGCAGGAGCAGGATGGTGCTCTTCAGGATTACTGAAGACTACACTAAAATATCATGGAACCAGTTTAGGGATAATAAGAAATGTCCAAAATAAAAGGATCCAGAGAAACACAATTGTATGTCATCAATGACCAAGCCCATCACATCACAGGCAGAGGTTATTATTGTGAAAGCCAATTGTAGTCACTCTTATAATGACATAGGAGAGTCAATAATGAATCAGCAAGAATAAATTGGAAAATTTAGATAAGAATAAACTTGTAAAATGGGATTTTTTTTTTTTTTTGCAGTACGTGGGCCTCTCACTGTTGCGGCCTCTGCCATTGCGGAGCACAGGCTCCAGATGCGCAGGCTCAGCGGCCATGGCTCACAGGCCCAGCCGCTCCACGGTATGTGGGATCTTCCCGGACTGGGGCACGAACCCGTGTCCCCTGCATCGGCAGGCGGACTCTCAACCACTGCGCCACCAGGGAAGCCCAAAACGGGATTTTTTAAAGTCAGAAATATTGCACCATAATTTGAAAAATTACTATAAATTTATGCTAATGGGTCAATAACATGGTTAAAGAAATAAAAATTAAGAAGTGTAGAGCTTGTGGAATATCAGAGTTTACTTACCTCAGAACTGGACAGCTCCAAATCACTGTTATCCAAGTCCTTCAAAAGTTCAACCAGCCTTTTCTTCTCTCTGTCAATCATAACTACTGGTTGTCCTGAATTCTTGGCCAACTACAGAATGTATGAATGGAAAATATTAAATACTCAAAGGAATTCATAGTTCAGGAAAAATAAAAATGGGACCTGAGGCTTCTACAATACAGAAACACTAAGGTAAAATTTGTGAGATTAGGCATTTTCATTTGCTAGGTAATTTTACGTTATGCCAAATTTTTGATAGAGGTCCATTCTCCAAGCAAAGATATTCAACCATTTCAACAAACATTTTGTTTAAAATTAAAACATGGGCAGTTTGCAAACCTCTCTTTATATAATATGTATCAATGCAAAAACATATTTGCTGAGACATGTGGAAGGAATCTTACCACTTCCTATGTGACATATATTCACTAAATGAAACTGCTTTTAAATTTCAAGAATATCATATCAGGAGTTTAAATAAGATTCAGTTACTATTGTTAAAAGGGAAAAGGGAAATATATGGTGGAGCAGCTGTCTGTGTCAGCAAGAACTTGGATATGGGGAAAACCTTACTGCTCTTGGAAACTTAAACACTAAATCAACATACAATGAGCCAGCACAAAGAGACAGAGCAAGCTGGAGAAGGTCTCCTTCAGATCATATGAAAATGGAGCACAGAAAAATCGAGAGTCCCAAAGGTCAGCCCTGACAGCAGCAGGCTGACCCATGAATCCAGTCTGCCTGGAAAAGACGTGCTAATTGTGGGAAAAGCATCAGGCTTGAACTATGAAGAATTACTTAACTCTCTCCTCTTAATACTTCATACTCACCAATGTAGCTTTCTAGTGACTTAACTGCCTGAGTGGTTTGCCATGAGCCTTCTGTCCACCATACTTACATTTCTTGCTATAAATTAATTCTCATTCTGGTCTAATACAGGAGTTCCTGTGCCCTTAGTTAGTCTAAGTCTGCCTTAAGGACAAACCAAGTGAGACCGCAGGGCCTGTAAGACCAAGGTTGAGCCCCTAAATCAGGGAGCTAATCAGAGCAAGAGACAAGTGATGGGCTGCCAGGAAGCTCAGCTGGAGTTGGGCGGCAGGGGCAGGGGCAGTGGGCAATCAGTTGGCCTCTCCAACTCTGCCAGGAGAATTTTCCATTCAAATTTCTAAATGCACCAGTTATAAAATCAGTCTCATTACTTTAATAAAACAATTTTAAAATTGATTTTAAATATGCAATTTAAAATCTGGGAAACACTGTCCAAAACTATTTTCTAAATAAATGTTTTTCAAACTGCAGGAACCAGATTCATTTCTGCATAATGAAACAAATGTAGTAAGTTGCAGCTAGCAATTTTAAAAGGGGTAGGATGGGATAGAATAGGATAGGATGGAGTAGAAAATAGTGAAGTTAAGTACTGGCTCATAAAACTTTTCTATCAGTTGTATACGGTGTTTCAATTACATACACTTGCATCATGGTCAAAAAAAATATTTAAAGACAATGAACAGAACTATTTCCATGCTTGAAGCTCACTTCATCCCACATTCTGGCTTCTAAATTTCTAAGTACATACCTCAATGTTTCGTTTAATAAAATCCTGGCTGTGTTTACCCCTGAGCTCAATCTTTTCTGTATTTGAGAAAGGTTTCTTTTCTGCTTTGATCAATGACTCATTTCTTTCCACACCATACGTAAAATCTAATATTAAGAAAGTTCAAAATTTTTTGAGAATTATAATTGTCCAGTATGCTAAAATTTTACCTTAAGCATATATTAGAATATATAAGAAATAAAACACACATAGACGTACTTCTAAATTCCAGATCCAGAAACTTAATACATACAGAGATTTTTTTTTTTTTTTTTTTGGCTGTGCCACACGCCTTTCAGGATCCCGACCAGGGATCGAACCCGTGCCCCCTGCAATGGAAGCGCAGAGCCCTAACCACTGGACCACCAGGGAATTCCCCAGAGATTTAATCTTAAAAAGATAAATGTGCACCCATAATTTGCCATGAAGTTCTCATAAAACTTCTTTTGTTATTCATTATCTTGTATCAAACTTCTTATGCTGATTCCTTTGGAATCATGGGAAACACAAAAAGAACTTCAAGTTATATATGTAAAGGAGAAATCTCTGATGTCATGGGAATTTTAAAATATATTTTATTTTAGTCTTTATATGAAATAAAACTTTCCCTAAAGACTAGAGTCATTACCCGCTACTCTATTAATTTGCCATCACCCTCTCAGAACAATAAACTTTTTGTTCAAACCTGTCTTTTAAGCAAAGTCTGGGCATAAGTGTCCTGGATGTTCCACATCCTATCTGCACAAACCCCTAAAACACATTTCAGTTTATCAGTTTTTCTCAACCTTTGAAAAGAGATTTGAGTCAGCCTCTGAGTTGTTCAGACTCTGAGTACTCAAGACAAGAGTCAGAAAAATACTTGTGGACTCTTATCCCCTTTATAAAATATCTTGTTTTCATTGTAGTCACATTTAAAGCATTTTTTAAAAAATTATGTGAATCCTTCATTAAAGCTCTAAAATTACACATAAAGAAGAGTCTTCTTAAATGACAAATGGAGTCCACCTTACAAAATAGGATAAATTGCCATATTAAAGTCCAACAGAAAAAAACACTAGTCAGTAGCTCAATGCAGACAAGGCTTACTTAAAAGTTACCTTTGTTTTGTAAGAGAGGTTACCTCAATAAAAAGGATTAAGGGAGCTAGTCAATTGGTATATTTACAGCTTATTATCAAAGATTCAGTACAAATTTAATAATTAAAGAATAAATTTTGATAACACTAGCTGAAAAGAACAAGGAAAATGGTGAGATCTCCAGATTTAATTTCTTTTCAGACAAAAGAAAAGTTTTACTTTTCTATCCTTTATAATTGGGGTTTTATTCTTTAATCAATAACATGATTTTTTTAATAAACTATCAATAGTTAAAGTATGAGTTACTTCTTTGGTGAGTGGCCTTCTTAGATATAAAATATATAACTTTTTCCCATAATCCAAATTGTATATAGTCTTTTAAGTCTATAAGTTGGTCTATTCATTCAGCTGAAGTTTCATATTCTCTTAAACAATACAACATTAAAATAAATCAAATTAAATGCATCTCTGTCTACATTTATAATAGTTTCTTTAAAGTATACTTTTAAAAAATTGTAGGAGAAAACCTTAGATTGTCTGGTAGGGATTATCTCCCTAGAAATGTCCTCTTCTCCTCTCCATCCTGGTAGTGATCCAGGGTAGAAGCTGCCATGTTCCTATAGTGACCCCAACCCTTGCTAGGTTGGATGAGTTGGTTGAACCAAGGGTGGGCACCTAACCCAAGACAGATCAGTTGGTCTCTTCTCTAGGATTTTGGAATTGAATTGCCCTCTCAATGACTAGCCACAGGATATGCTCTTGGGAATTAAAGAAGCTGTCTACCAGCAGGATTCTTTCCATAAATTTTCTTTTTCACTTAAAGCTAGGTTTCCATTACTTGCACCCAGACCTTCTTTAGCTCTTTATTATACAAAATTTCAATCCAAAAGTAGAAAGACTGGTATAATGAACCCTCAACAACTAACTTCAATAATGACCAATCTTGTTTCATCTATAACCTCACCTACTTCCACTCACCACTGAATTAAATCACATCAAATCGTTTCATCTGTGAATATTTCTACATACTGCTAGTATCTTCTTGCGACAGTATGTAAAATCACATACCTTTATTGACATTCTGTATACAGTTTTCATAGTCTTCTGGAGGGACTTGAGTGTGAAACACAGAGAAAAAGGTATCTTCGTGCTCGTAACAAGAAGGATCTATTGATTTAAAAATCACGGGTTCAATACACACAAAATAAACAAGAAATTGTTTATGTGAACAGTTGTTTTAAAAAAGATAAGATCTAATGTTCTCTGCAATATTCCTCAATTCCCTCCACGCATGTTTCTTAAGACAATGTCACTTTCAGGTAGAAATGATAATCATCTTTGTACACATGAGCCACTCAAAACAGAGCAATCAAGATAATCAACAGAATTTCCCTAGAACTTCTGTGCAAAGAGGATGTACAAGGGCGCACTAAAATATCACATTAATTATCTGGAGATAATGTACCCAAAGTCTAATATTCTTAATACGGAGAATGTGCACACTGCATAACTTTGTGTTTTTATTTTTTATTTTAGATCCCCAAGGTGAAGATTTCAGATATATGGTCAGTCATTAAAATGACAGAATGTGTTTGAGAGAGAAAACTGGGGAGACACTTAGCAGTTAGCTTTCTTTTATTTTATTTATTCTCTTGGGATAATACCCATAAAGAAATTAGGAAATTGTAGTTTTTAACTCTTTTTGTTTAATGTAATTTGTTTCATGTTCTACTAGCTATTTCAGACACTGTATATTTACAAGAAACTGCTAACATAAATAAATATCATTTTGTCTTAATATGAGAGAATCTGCCAGGTTATGGCATAGAAATGTTTTTGCTTAAGAAAACATGACAAGTCTTGAAGACATTACAGGATTCATCACCTACCTCTGAAACAAACCTGATTCAAGCATCTACTCGGACACAATACAGGCAAGATACATTCACCCTAACACACAAACACCACCAAATTCATAACATACAACTTCTGACAGTAAAAACAAATTCATCAATCCAATTCCCTAATTTGGAATTCATAATAATCTGGCATCACCAGGATTGACATTACAACCATAATCCTTGTATAATCTTTGATGAGTTAATCTAGCAAATTAGTGGTATAAGCCTTGCAGGGAGAGGGGTAAGCTACTCAAAAAGCAAAAAGGTTTAAAGTTCTTTTCAAACTTTGTTTTGCAACCACTACGATTAGGGGTCTTAAAATATTCATTAAAGCAGGCTCATCAAGTCAGCAATTTGGCAACATTCTGTTATTGGTTTAAGTTGCATCACATATCCAAAATGGTAATATATTTATTTTTGATCACATAATTCCTCTTTAATAGCAGTTTCACTCAATTTTAAACTAAAGTACCTAGAAAGACACAAAAATATGAAAATTTGCAATGCTAAAAACTATTACAGCAAGGTGACACTGAAGCTTTTAAACCCAGGGGTTTTTCCTAGGCTGAAATCATTCGTGTGACCCTGTGGCTCTTCACCCATAGTCGCAGGGTAGTCATTGCCTCAGACAGAAGATGGGTACAGCCTAGAACAAAGGCCTCATAGCTCAGTCTTGAGTTTAAAAGACAACAGTTGTAAAAGGCAGACATTCAACTGCAGGAGCTCAACTCCTTGAGAGAGAAAAGGAATTTTCTAAATTCCAAAAGTCCTCCATTAGAAAGCTCTTCCTTAGAGTAAAAAAACATTCTAATTAATGTAGAAGAAATGATGGAATTAGAAAATAACCATTTGGTGACCATCATAATAATAACTGATTCAGGTAGGAATCATCAATGGATAATAAAACTCATGGGTGAAAGTTTGAAGAATAACAGGATAATAGCCTCAGGGTATCCTTCCATGAGATAACTTATTCAGTACAAAAAGAAAAATGGTAACTTTACAGTGCAGAAACCTGGCAGACACCACCTTAACCAAATGATCAAAGTTAGCATCATCAGTGACGGAACAATCAACATCATGCATTTCCTTATATGATTCATGGAGAAAAACACAGTACCACTTCTGTGGGATTTCTGCCAAAAATGCATAACTTGAACCCAATATATGGAAACATAAACAAACCCAAACTGGGCAACAGTCTACAAAATAACAGGCCTATAATCTTCCAAAATACTAATGTCATAAAACACAAAGAATGACTAAAGAGACATGACAATTAAATGCAATGCATTATCTTGAATATTCTTTTGCTAGAAAGGATTTTAGTGTGACAATTGGCAAAACATGAAGAAAGCCTGTCAATTGGATAATAGTATTGTATCGATACTTATTTCCTGATTTGTGTGCATCTGTGTGTCCTCTTGTGGACAGGAAGACAGAGGATGTGGTAAATGTTAACACTTGGAGAATCTGCGTAAAGGGTATTTGAGAATTCTTCATACTTTTCAGACTTTAAGTCTGAAATTATATCAAAATTAGAAGTTAATAGGAAAATTTTCACATTTCCTCACTACAAACATTGATCTGGGGGGAAAAAATCTCCCTTGAGAGACCAAGGGCCAGACCTTGAAAGACTGAGCACAATTTTTTTATTAACTTTTTTTTATTGAATGAAAGACTCTTTCAATTTTATAGTGCTTTACAATCTTCAGAAGTTTTGAGTGCAATTTTTAACAAGAGTCTTAAAAGAGGAAGATTGCAGGATTGATTTAAGTTGCTTCCTGCCACCTAGAGAAGAAAGCCCATCCCAGACAATGGGAAGGACCTAGAAGAACATCAGAGGGGATGAGTTTGCAGAAGACACAAGTGACACACACATGAGGCTGCTCCCTGGCACTCATCCCATTGGAGGTGAAATCCTGGAGTTGGATAGAGATCACCAAAGAGAATGGGAAAACCAGAGCCCTATGGGCTCTGCCCCACTGCATACCTGGAACTTGGGAAGAGACTCCACACACAGTGCTCCACACCTATCCCTGACAGCTCCAAAGCAGCAATGGCAGTGTGGCATATTTAGAGGAAGACAGGGCCTAATATATTCACCCTTTCTTCCTCCCTCCCTCTCTCTCTCCCCCCCGACCCCAACACACACACACAGAGAAATATATGACACACAATGGCATGGCTGGCCTGTGGCATAGAAGAGAACCAGAAGTTCTCACTTGCCCCAATTAGGTAGAAACAGACCTCTTCCCACTGCACATGATGACACCAACCAAAAATGCACACATCCAAATGTCCCCTACAATTAAGAACCACTCTATTAGACTACAGAGAAAATTTCAATAAACTCAAAATATCAGAACAATGCCCACAGTGTTATAGATTTCCACATTGGCTTTTAAAACAGAGGGCTTAAAAAAATCCCTGGAGAACAAGGGAAAAGCAATTAACTTTCTAATTAACTATAAGGTCAATGAAGAAATAAGAGTACAATAACAACCTGTAGAGAATAATGATGATACCATACACCAAAGAATGTAGTACAGAGCTAAATCTATATGCAGAAACAAATTCATAGCAATGGGGCTTTTATCATATTGTTATGGACTGAACTGCAACCCCCCAAAATTCATACGTTGAAGCCCTAACCCCCAGTGTGGCTGTATTTTACGGAGGTAATTAAAGTTGAATGAGGTTATTAGGTGGGGTACTAATCCAATAGAACTGGTGTCCTTACAAGAAGAGGAAGAGGCACCAGAGATATCTTCACCCCGCTCCTCTTCTTCCCTTGTGCACAGAGAAAAGGTCATGTGAGGACACAGTGAGAATGTGGCCGTCTGTAAGCCAGGAAGAGAGACCTCACCAAAAAACGAATTTTCCAATACCTTGATCTTAGACTTCTAGCCTCCAAAACTGTAAGAAAATAAGTTTCTGCTGTTTAAGCCACCCAGTCTGTGGTATTTTTTTTATGGCAACCCTAGCAGACACATATTTTAAGAGAAAATAAAATGAGCTTAACTAGTTTAACTGAAGAAGCTAGAGAAAACAATAACAAGTTCAGAAAAGAAATAAAGATAATTGCTAGAATTAGCAAAGAAATTCAAAACTGGTTCACAAAGGTATAAAAAGAAAAATCCTCAAGTATAATTTTAAAAAGAGAAAACACTCACTGTAATCAAGATAGCATGGTATTGGCAAAAGAAGAGCCACATAGATCAATGCAACAGAATAGAGGGTTCAGAAATAGACCTGCAAAAATATAGTCAACTAATCTTTAGCAAAAGAGCAAAACAGTTGAATAGAGAGAGGATAATCTCTTAAACAAATGGTGCTGGAACAATTGGATGTCCATATGCAAAAAATAAAAATAAAAAAAGAAGAACACAGATACAGACCTTATACTTTTCACAAAAGTTAAATCAAACTGGATTATAAACCTAAATGTAAAATGCAAAACTATAAAACTTCTAAAAGAAAACACAGGATAAAAATCTATATGAGCTTCAATTTAGTGTTAAGTTTTTGTATACAACACCACAAACATGATCCATGAAAGAAAAAATTGGTAAGTTAAGCTTATTAAAATTTAAAACATCTGCTCTGCAAAAGATACTGTTAAGAGAAGGAAATTACAAGCCACAGGCTGGGAGAAAATATTTGCAAAACACATATCTGATAAAGGAGTTGTATCCAAAATATACAAAGAACTCTTAAAACTCAACAAGAAAACAACCAATCCAATTTTTTTAAATGGGCAAAAGATCTAAACAGACAACTCAGTAAAGAAAATATATATATGACAAACAAGCACCTGAAAAGATACTCAACATCCTTTGTCATTAGGGAAATGTAAAGGCAAATTAAAACAACGAGATATCAATATATATCTATTAGAATGGCTAAAATCCAAAAAACTGACAATACCAACTGCTGGCAAGGATGCAGAACAATAGGAACTTTCATTTTTGCTGGTGGGAATATGAAATGGTACAGCCATTTTGGAAGACAGGCAGTTTCTTACAAAGTTAAACACTTATTGTATGATCCAGCAATCCTGCTCCTACATATTTACCCCCAAAATGGAAATTTTATGTCCACACCAAAATCTTCACACTAATGTTTAAAGCAGCTTTATTCGTAATCATCAAAAACTGGAAGCAATCAAGATATCTTTCAATAGATGAAGGGAAAAACAAACAGTGGTACGTCCATAGAAAAATATTTAGTGACAAAAAGAAATCAGCCATCAAGTCACAAAAAGACATGGATGAATCTTAACTGTATATTGCTAAGTTAAAAAACCCACTCTGAAAAAGGCTACATACGGAATGATTCCAATTATACAACATTTGGAAAAGGCAAAACTAGAGACAGTAAAAAAATCGGTGGTGGCTAGAGGTTTGGGGGAAGAAGGGAGAGTTGAATGGTGATTCACATAGGGGACGTTTGTTTGTTTGTTTTAACATCTTTATTGGAGTATAATTGCTTTACAATGGTGTGTTAGTTTCTGCTTTATAACAAAGTGAGTCAGCTATACATATACATATATCCCTGTATCTCTTCCCTCTTGCATCTCCCTCCCTCTCACCCTCCCTATCCCACCCCTCTAGGTGGTCACAAAGCACCAAGCTGATCTCCCTGTGCTATGTGGCTGCTTTCCACTAGCTATCTGTTTTACATTCGGTAGTGTCCATATGTCCATGTCACTCTCTCACTTTGTCCCAGCTTACCCTTCCCCCTCCCCGTGTCCTCAAGTCTATTCTCTAGTAGATCTGCATCTTTATTCCCTGCCCCTAGGTTCTTCATGACCATTCTTTCTTTTTTTTTTAGATTCCATATATATGTGTTAGTATACAGTGTTTGTTTTTCTCTTTCTGACTTACTTCACTCTGTATGACAGACTCTAGATCCATCCACCTCACTACAGATAACTCAATTTCATTCCTTTTTATGGCTGAGTAATATTCCATTGTATGTATGTGCCACATCTTCTTTATCCATTCATCCACACAGGGGATCTTTAAGTGTGGTAAAACTATTCTGTATTATACCGTAACAGTGGTTACACGACACTATACATTTTTGGAAACCTATAACTTCACAGCACAGAGAGTGAACCTTAATGTATGCAATTTTCAAAAGATTATTTAGGACGTCACAGAATCCCAGGATAAAATACAGAATTTGAGGGCTTCCCTGGTGGCTCAGTGGTTGAGAGTCTGCCTGCCGATGCAGGGGACACGGGTTCGTGCCCGGTCCAGGAAGATCCCACATGCCACGGAGCGGCTGGGCCCGTGAGCCATGGCCACTGAGCCTGTGCGTCCGGAGCCTGTGCTCTGCAACGGGAGAGGCCACAACAGTGAGAGGCCTGCGTACCAAAAAAAGAAAAAAAAAATACAGAATTTGATAAAACAATCTGTGTTATCAATGTATGAAATAATTTCACTGGAGGGGGTGAAGGGAAAAATGCTCACTTTAAGTAACTGTGGAAATGAGTAGAATTTGCAAGACTAAAGGCAACAGAAACTGCACATGAGCTCTGTACTCCAGTTGATGAGGTTATGTCCTGTGGAGTACAGGTCAACAATTCTGATATCACTACACACATACAGTAGAATTGAACAATTAAGTAAATGGATGGCCTTTGATGAGAGCCAGGTGTTTCACTGTTGGAGTGGTGGTTACAGATAAGCAAGAGAAAAGGCTAGAATGATCCATGGGGTAATAAAGTCAGAGACATAAGTATGAACCTATGTTTAACCTAATACAGATACAGATGGTTACACATAGAAATATTTATAGGTAAGTGTGTAACAGGTTAGCATACACACAAATACTTCCTTTCTCAGAAGGCCTAGAGTTAACAACTCCCCAATAACAGCAAGCACACCTAGCATCCAGATCTGGTTTCTAGTATCATTCTCCAATAAGTGGAACCAGCTGACTGGACAAACGGCTGATTCTAGGACTCAGGTAAGAAATATAGAAGATGAGTCTGAAGCCAGAAAGTGAGGAAGTGCTCACAGCAACAGCAAAACAAAACTCACAATGGAGGAAATATGACAAAAGGACACAAGAGCCAACTGAACAAGCTCCCAGTGGTCAAAGCTGTAAAATTTTGAGCAATAAAATAATCCAAAGTGTAAACAAATATCCACAAGTCAATGGTGAAATAAATAAATAAGGAGACTAGATGAATCTCCCATGCAGAATAATTCACAATGGGACTGCCCTGGTGGTCCAGTGGTTAAGAATCTGCCTTCCAATGCAGGGGACAGGGGTTCAATCCCTGGTCGGGGAACTAAGATCCCACATGCCGCGGGGCAACTAAGCCTGCGCACCACAACTACTGAGACCGCGCCACAGCTAGAGAAGCCCACCAGCCACAACAAAGACCCAGAGCAGCCAAATTTTAAAAATAAATAAATAAAATTTAAAAATAAAAATAAAGAATAATTCACAATAACTTATGTAAATGCTCTGCCATCAAGGAAGTGATGCATAACTCCCCACTCCTTAAGTATGGGCTGCGCATAGTAACTTTCTTCTGAAGAAGACAGTATGGAAAAGGTGAACTATTGAGAAAATTTACAGTGGAGAAACCTGACAAATACTTCCTCAGCCAGGTGATCAAAGTTAACATCAACAGTGATAAGTTATATTGATAGTATGATGGGATGTAATGAAAATGGCACTTTAACTCTATGGTCTTCCTCCCAAGAACATACAATACAAATCTAATCATGTGAAAACCATGACATAAGTCATAACTGCTGGAAATTCTACAAAATACCTGACCAGTACTCCTCAAAACTGCCAAGGTCATCAAAGACAAGGGAAGTCTGAGAAAGTGCGTAGCCAAGAGTAGCTTAAGGAGACATGAGTAAACGTAATGTGGTATACTGGATGGGATCTTGGAACAGGAAAAGAACATGAGGTAAAAACTGAAAGCCTGAATAAAGTATGGACTTTAGTTAATAATAATGTATCAATATTGGTTCATTAATTGTAACAAATGTACCATATTAATCTTAATAAAAGGGAAACTCATTGTAGGTATATGGAAAATCTCTGTACTTTCTTCACATTCTTCCTGTAAATTTAAAACTGTGCTAAAATTAAAAATTAACTTTACAAAAATTCCAGATTAAAAAGAGAAACAAACAATTAACAAAATTAGAAATAAGAAATGGGACATATAAACAATAAGAAGGAGAATTATCATTTTTGAATGCTATATGAAGTTTTATTAGTAAAATTTTAAATCTCAGTGCAATGGATACTTTAAAATCTCAATGACATGGACATATTGCCAAAATTGACTCCAGAAGACTAGTAAACTGTAATACAATAGTAAATATGAAAGAAGCTGAGAAAAGAATCAGAGAATCGCCTCCAAGAAATTATTTGAACCAGATGGCTTTTCCAGTGAAATCTTTCAAATTTGGGGGGAACAGATAATCCCCATGTTATATAAACTGTTTCAAAGCTTAGAAATAAATGGACAGCTAGCCCCATTCATTTTATGAAGCTAACACAGACTGACAAAGCATACACACAATCACCACCAACCCCACCTCTACCTGCTACACCATGACATATATGCACATGGGCGCACATGCGCACACACACACACACACACACAGCTAATTTCACTTATAAATACAGATGCAAAAATTCTGAATAAATTCAGCCATTCAAATCTGGTACTAAATTAAAATAATAATCCCCCATAACCAAGAAATACATTAACCTAGGAATAAAAGACTAATTTGGTATTTAAATCTATTAATTTTGAAACATTAATTAAGTTTGTCAAGAAGAAAAAGCTTTACAATACTTTAAATAGATATTGAAATACATTGAATAAATTTCAACACTGTGTCCTTATAAAGTTCTCAGAATAGGAATAAGTGTTTAAAATTAATATTATTTCCAGGTGATCATAAACTAACAAGACTCAAAGCAAACAACTAAAGATAATTAGAATAAATAAAATAATTATTACTGAGGGCCAGGGGAGATCAATGTCCCAACTCAGTCAGGCAGAGAGAGGGCAAATCCCTCCCCCCTCTACATTTTAGTTCTATTCAAGCCTTCAAAGGATTGGATGATGCCCACCCACAATCAGGACAGTATTCACTTCACTCAGTCTACCAATTCAAATGCTAGTCTCTTCCAGAAACACCCTCACAGATACGCCCAGAAATAATGTTTAACCAGACATCTGGGCATCCTGTGATCCAGTCAAAATGACACATACAATTAGCCATCACAAAGACTGGGTGGATGATGAAACCATTAACCAAGATAGCGAAAATATACAAAAGAAATAGGTTTCAACCATGGGAAATAAGGAGGGGGAGAGGAGAACCAGCAGGAAATAATGAATCCAGTAAAAAAAAAAAAAAAAAGTTACTATTCTATGAGTGGTCAACTGTGTCAGATGCGACAGAGATATCAAATAGGATGAAAATTGGGAGGATGTCACTAGATTTAGAACTTAGGAGGACCACTGATGAAATAGTTTCTGTAGTGTGTGTGATAGGAGAAAATACAGTTGGGAAGTAAATGGAAGTTGACCAAGTAGCACTAGTAGGTGTGGACTATTCTCTCAAGAAGTCTGACCTTTAAGGAGAGGAGGGAAACCGAATGGTACCTGTTTGGGAGTAGGGGGACGAACCGAGGGAGGAGGTTTTATTTGTACGTTTTGTTGGTTTGATGGCTCTTTGATTCTGTTTTAGGGCCAGAACATTTAAGCCTGGTTAGCTGAAGGGAAGGACCCAGAGGAGACAAGAGAATGAAGCTCTAGGTAAGAGACAGAAAACTTGATGGATCAGGAGGCAGGAGTAGAGTGAAGGGGATGGGACATTATTGACTTTGGCTTTGGAGAAGAAGAGCACCTACCCTCCCTCTAAGGGAAGAGGGAGGAGGGTAGAGGAGCACAGTCAGTGTGCAATTTGGAGACAGAAAGCAAGAATTTGGAAGGGACTCCGAACCAGTTGGTGCATTTTCTCTGAACCCTAAGACTGCCAGGGTAAAGGACTTGCATAAGAGGATGGGAGGTTAAATACACAGTAACAATTTGGAAGAGCCGCTTTGGAGAATGTAAGAGAAATTGCTAAGCAATACTGAGAACATAACAGAGGTTAAAACCCAAAAATCCTGGGGCTTCCGTGGTGGCGCAGTGGTTGAGAGTCCGCCTACCGATGCAGGGGACGTGGGTTCGTGCCCTGGTCCGGGAGGATCCCACATGCTGCGAAGCGGCTGGGCCCGTGAGCCATGGCCGCTGAGCCTGCGCGTCCGGAGCCTGTGCTCCGCAACGGGAGAGGCCACAACAGTGAGAGGCCCACGTACCGCAAGCGGAAAAAAAAAAAATCCTTAGCTGTACCAGTCAGCACAATTACATGATTATCTCCCCAAGCCCTCTGCAAATCACAGCAGAAAGAGACTACCAAATTTTCTTGGAATATTTAATCTTAACATGCAAGAGCAGAAGCAACGTTTTCCTGAATTTCACAGAAAATCATTTTGAAAGAGGTATTTGCAAATTTTGAGAAATCTGATTGATTAAAGTGCCACTGTTTTGTGCTTACATGTACTTATACATTGGAGCTGGAAACACAAGGGCAAAAGTGACAAAGGCAAAAAAGAATAACCTCTATCCAAAACACTGATAACAAGCAATCCTATCACTAGATATATTTGTCTCAGAGAGTAGTGAATTCTACCTCTATCCATCAGATAAATGCTAAAAACTAAGGGAAAACTCCTGGTACGGTAAATGATTTTCACATTTCTCTAGAAAAGCTTTAAAGTGATCCCTCAAAAATGTGGTGAGACAGACTTTTAAAATGCTTCTGAAATCTCTAGCAAGTGCAATACTGTCCACTTTGAAACCTCAGTACTTGAGGATATTATCTCTGGTTTATGAAGTCAAAATGTGGTTTAAAAAGAAATCAATTTAATGTGGTGTTTATCATTTTCTCATAAAGTCAACGCCCCATTTGTGTTTAGTTCCTATAAATAAAACTAAATACACAACAAGTATCTTTTCTTTTTTTTTTTTTTGGTATTGTTTATTTGTGATGTTATAAAGGGACTATAACATCCCCAAAGGATGCATTTTGTGTTTAGGGGGTGGGAAAACAGATTGGAAATTGCCATTCTGCCACTAGCCCAAAGTCCCTCCAGTTACTCTTAAGAAAGTTAAGGAAATGACTGGGAGAAATAAAGAAGAACACTCATCCTAAGATTTCTACCTTCATTTAAAGGGAAAAAATAAGAACAGCAAAAAGTAGGTTTGGGTATTTATAGATTTGTGTTTAAAATTCAAGTCCAAATAAGCCTGGCTCTAAATTCTTCAAGAGATGCTTTTAAAATACTATTTTAACTAGATGCCGCCACCTACTGGACAATTTACCAGGACTTTGAGCTTTCCTGGGAACAAAGAAAAAAATGATCATGGAGGAAAGGAGAACAAAAGATTTCTGTTTTCATAATAAGCCTTATAAGAAACACTTTACTTTAAAATTTATGGCTATCCATAGGCTTGATCAAAATAATTTTTTAATTTTTAAAATTTTTACATTTTTAATTAAAAGGGGTAGTTGAAGTTCAGTGAATAACCTGGGAAAGAAACTAATCTCAGGACGCAACAGATATAATAAGCAGGGTCACACCATTTCATGATATGCAGCTATGTTGTAATAGTAGAAATATGAGACTATCAAAAATCAGTGCTAGGTGGTAAAATTGGACTCTTTCATTTCTATGCATTTCTTTCATACATTTCTTTCCTACTTGCTAATAACACATTTCATAAACTGAAGATTCCAAACGTTACCTCTTTTGGAATAAGGTAATAATTATGTTATGTCAAATGTTAAAAAAAATGTATAATTAGGCTAATAATGGAGTTTATAGTAAATGCTATCTCTTTTGGGTTTTAAGATCTTTAAAGACCAGATATATGTGACTGCTGTCATGCCTAGGATGTGAAGAGCCAGCAAGACACTCCATTAAGGAACCTGTCTTCTATGAAAGGCCAGCCACCAAAAAAGTCTAATTAAATCTGAAGAACCAGGAGTACAATAGTGTTGTCTCTTCATTCTGGTGAACTAGTCAAGCGTGAGCTAATCAAGACAGACGGCAGCAAGAATGAAGGGCGACAGACACTTGATTTACCCAAAAGCGTCTTTGATCCCCATTTCCTTTCACACTGATCCTACTCTCACACCTTATCTGCTCTGCACACGATAAACACTGCCAGTACACAATAATTGACTAAGAATTCGAAATCTAAAAATTGAAACTCTGACATGGTAATGTTTAAAGCAATGACTCTCTCTGGCCATAGCTTCCAAGCCTCTGGTAACTACAGCTTTCAGATCATGAAGTCTAAGAAGTTTCCATGTTAGAATATCAGTACTAATCTAGCATGACTGTAAATGTCTACAGGGCCTACAGTAGTCACGTGACTCCAGAGACACAACTGTGAGCTCCATAGATTTAACCAAATGGACCTGCCATGGGCTTTTAAAATTAAATGTATAGGATAGTTCAGATTTGTTCATGAAGAAAGGCCAGCTGAAAACAAGTCTTGCCTTCTAAGGCCGAAAGTTCACTCAGTAGTGAACTCTGTGACCAAAAGGCTAATGTCAAAAGGCCACCATGGATCCCTTTACAGAGTGGCCTGTTTTACAGTCCTTGCTCCAGAGTCAAGCACAGCAAGTGTGGCCTCTTAGAAATGCCTCAGTGGTGAAATCAGCATTTAGCTCCTGCATTCTAAAATACAGATGCTGAACGGCAAAGGAAACCATCAACAAAACGAAAAGACAACCTACATACAGACTAGGAGAACATATTTGCAAATAATGTGACCAAGAAGGGCTTAATTTCCAAAATAAAGGAATAGCTTATACAACTCAATAACAAAAAAACAAACAAACCAATCAAAAAATGGGCAGAAGACGTAAATAAACATTTCTCTGAAGCAGACATACAGATGGCCAACAGGCACATGAAAAGATGCTCCACATAGCTAATTATTAGGGAAATGCAAATCAAAACCACAACAAGGTATCACCTCACACCATTCAGAATGGCCATCATCAAAAAGTCTACAAATAATAAATGCTGAAGAGGGCGTGGAGAAAAGGGAACTCTCCTACACTGTTGGTGGGGATGTAAATTGGTGCAGCCACTATGGAGAACAGTATGGAGGTTCCTTGAAAAACTAAAAACAGGGGCTTCCCTGGTGGCACAGTGGTTGAGAGTCCACCTGCCAATGCAGGGGACACGGGTTTGTGCCCCAGTCCAGGAAGATCCCACATGCCACTGAGCGGCTGGGCCCGTGAGCCATGGCCGCTGAACCTGCGCGTCCGGAGCTTGTGCTCCGCAACGGGAGAGGCCACAGCAGTGAGAGGTCTGCGTACCGCAAAAAAAAAAAAAAAAAAAAAAAAAAAAAAAACCCCACTAAAAACAGAGCTACCATATGATCCAGCAATCCCACTCCTGGGACCCCTACTTAGAGCCAGTCTAATGCCCAAGTGATACTATATGACCATTTAGATGATGTTGGTTAAAGGATATCAAAAGTGTCCTGCCAAAAATCCAACTCTTCCCAATCACTAAAACATTCATTACTAAGTAAGTAAGTTAAAATAAGTTATATGATTCCACAGTACTTCTGTAGAAGAAGAAAAAGAAAGAAAAGAAGGAAAGAAGAAGGAGGAGGAGGAGGTGAATCACAAATATACAGCTGACCCTTAAACAACATAAGTTTGAATTTCACAGGTTCACTTATACACAGATTTTTTTCAATAAATGCGTACTATAGTACTACACAATCCTTGGTTGGTTGAATCCATGGATGCAGAACTGCAGGTACAGCGGGCCAACTATAAAGTTATACCTGGATTTTCAACTGCACAGGGGTAGTGCCCCTAACCACCACGTTGTTCAAGGGTCAACTGTTACATACACACAAGTGGGGGAAGCAGAAACATATGCACGGAATTAACTGGCTGGTCTCATAAACCAAGACTATGAGAGAACAGGGAAAGGACAAATCAGTAATGGATTTTTATGAAAGGTTGCAGAGGCCTGAGTGAGACACCTCATGGGACAATCCCAGGCAGTTAGGGGACTGCACAAACTGGGTGTGTAGAGGCATCTAAGAGTCAGGAAGTAAAGGCAAAGATACACTTTGTCTATTTCCTGATTTTTCACTGCCTTGTCCTCCTCACCCTTGAGCAGACACAAACACTAGAAGACTCTGAAACATACCTAACTTCAGAGTAGTTCCATATAGTCCTATCCAATGTCATCATTTCCTCTAAAGAAGAATTAAACTCACAAAGAAAAAGAAAAGATAACTGAATTGGGACTTTTACTTTAATCCAAATATTCTATGACCCTGAGATAAAAATAAAGATGAATCAATTTTACTCACCAACAGTTTCTTCTGATACAGCAGTTAAAGCCAGAAAGTTTTTTGTACTTTCCATCTCCTCATTACTTTGTAAAGCTTCACCATTTTTTGCAGACTAATAAAAGAGAAGTAAAAGTTTAAACATGGGAAATGAAGGCAACTATATTCATCGATATTTTTTAAAATTCCAATATGGTTTCCAATCCTGTACATACGAACAAGAAAGTCAGATCATTTTTATTCCTTTAATTAGGGAATCTGTTAATGTTTCTTGTTCACTCAAAATTCTGTCAATGAGTATTCCCAGATAGAGTTGGACTATGTCTATCATTATATAATTACCTTGTTTAAAGTTTCTTAAGTTTCTGTTTAATGTTTCTATAAGTAATGAGTAACCTAAAGATACATCATCAAATTACAGTTTCAGATATTTTAAAATTGATACTGTATTTTATTATGATTCCAGTTATAATTTATATTTCCAAGCAAGTAAAAATTTGCTTAGAGATCCAACAGAAATAACTGACAGACTAACTTTTCCTGCTAAAATTTAAACAAATTATTTCTCTAACTTAAAGCACTGAATTTTTTAAAATAAATTTATTTATTTATTTTTGGCTGCATTGGGTCTTCGTTGCTGTGCATGTGCTTTCTCTAGTTGTGGTGAGCCAGGGCCACTCTTCGTTGCGGTATGCGGGCTTCTCATTGCGGTGGCTTCTCTTTGTTGTGGAACATGTGCTCTAAGCTCGTGAGCTTCAGTAGTTGTCACTCATGGGCTCCACAGCACAGGCTCAGTGGTTGTGGCACACAGGCTTAGTTGCTCCGCAGCATGTGGGATCTTCTGGGACCGGGGCTAGAACCCACGTCCCCTGCATGGGCAGGCGTATTCTTCCCACAAGGGAAGCCGCAGCACTGCATTTTATACATTGCTTTTTTCCATCCCAGTGGTTTTCCTGGGAACCTTGTAAAAATGTATTCTTAATCACTTTATTATTAATTCATATCATTGCCTGGGAAATCTCCTAGGAAGTCAGTCAACTAAACAAGGAGGAATTTTTCAAAAACAGCCCATCTGAAAGTAGGTATAGAGGGAACTTTCCTCAATATAATAAAGGCCATATATGACAAACCCACAGCCAACATCATCCTCAATGGTGAAAAACTGAATCCATTCCCACTAAGATCAGGAACAAGCCAAGGTTGCCCACTGTCACCACTATTATTCAACATTGTTTTGGAAGCTTTAGCCACAGCAATCAGAGAAGAAAAATAAATAAAAGGAATCCAAATCGGAAAAGAAGTAAAGTAGTCACTGTTTGCAGATGACATGATACTATACATAGAGAATCCTAAAGATGCTACCAGAAAACTACTAGAGCTAATCAATAAATTTGGTAAAGTAGCAGGATACAAAATTAATGCACAGAAATCTCTTGCATTCCTATACACTAATGATGAAAAATCTGAAAGAGAAATTAAGGAAACACGCCCATTTACCATTGTAACAAAAAGAATAAAATACCTAGGAATAAACCTACCTAGGAAGACAAAAGATCTGTATGCAGAAAACTATAAGACACTGTTGAAAGAAATTAAAGATGATACTGACAGATGGAGAGATATTCCATGTTCTTGGATTGGAAGAATCAATATTGTGAAAATGAATATACTACCCAAAGCAATCTACAGATTCAATGCAATCCCTATCAAACTACCAATGGCACTTTTTACAGAACTAGAACAAAAAATCTTAAAATTTGTATGGAGACACAAAAGACCCTGAACAGCCAAAGCAGTCTTGAGGGAAAAAAAACAGAGCTGGAGGAATCAGGCTCCTTGACTTCAGACTATACTACAAAGCTACAGTAATCAAGACATTATGGTACTGGCACAAAAACAGAAATATCCATCAATGGAATAGGATAGAAAGCCCAGAGATAAACTCACACACCTACAGTCAACTAATCTATGACAAAGGAGGCAAGGATATATAATGGAGAAAAGACAGTCTCTTCAATAAGTGGTGCTGGGAAAACTGGACAGTTACATGTAAAAGAATGAAATTAGAACACTCCCTAACACTATACACAAAAATAAACTCAAAATGGATTGAAGACCTAAATGTACATCAGACACTGTCAAACTCTTAGAGGAAAACATAGGAAGAACACTCTTTGACATAAATTACAGCAAGATCTTTTTAGATCCATCTCCTAGAGTAATGGAAATAAAAACAAAAATAAACAAATGGGACCTAATGAAACTTAAAAGCTTTTGTAAAGCAAAGGAAACTACAATTAAGACAAAAAGACAACCCTCAGAATGGGAAAAAATATTTGCAAATGAATCAACGGACAAAGGATTAATCTCTAAAATATATAAACAGCTCATGCAGCTCAATATTAAAAAACAAACAACCCAATCAAAAAATGGGCAGAAAAGATGTAAAAAAAAAAAAAATGGGCAGAAGACCTAAATAGACATTTCTCCAAAGAGGACATACAGATGGCCAAGAAGCACATGAAAAGCTGCTCAACATCACTAATTATTAGAGAAATGCAAATCAAAACTACAATGAGGTATCACCTCACACCAGTTAGAACGGCCATCATCAGAAAATCTACAAACAACAAATGCTGGAGAGGGTGTGGAGAAAGGGAACCCTCTTGCACTGTTGGTGGGAATGTAAATTGATACAGCCACTAAGGAGACCAGTATGGAGGTTCCTTAAAAAACTAAAAATAGGGGCTTCCCTGGTGGCGCAGTGGCTGAGAGTCCACCTGCCGATGCAGGGGATACGGGTTTGTGCCCCTGTCCGGGAGGGTCCCACATGCCACGGAGCGGCTGGGTCCGTGAGCCATGGCCACTAAGCCTGCACGTCGGAGCCTGTGCTCCGCAACGGGAGAGGCCACAATGGTGAGAGAGGTCCGCGTACCGCAAAAAAAAAAAAAAAAAAAAAAAGCATTTATAGTTTTGGCTTGCACATTCAGTGACCCCACCTGGAGTTTAATTTTGACTTTAATGTGAGATAGTAAGCTAAATTTATCTTATGTCCCTGCACTATTTAATTAGCCCATCCATTTGTTGTAATCCCACTTCTGCAATAAATAAATGTCCACTCAAAATAAAAAAACCAATCTGTTATTATAATGTTCCTTACCTTAAAAGTGCTCTCCTTTGAGGGGCAAAGTTCAAATATGAGCCAATGGCTATGCATCAAGTCAGTGCCAACATGTGGTCAACTTCCGCCCCTCAATACCACAGAGAATAAAAGGTCCAAGAAGGCCAAGGAGAGTTCATTGAGACATAAGCAGATAGAGCGTGGTCACAGGCCACAAGTATTTTACAGCTCCCCAAAGACAGCCTGACCAGCATGTGAAATAGTCAACTTCCTGCTTGTTTGTCACAAAAGTTTACTCAAATAATAATGGTAACCAGGGGGGTTAAATTTTTGTGTATTTGTGTACTTATGTCCAAATTGTAAGCTCACTGAAGAAAAAGCAGACATATATACTTGATGAAGGTAGGCACCAGATCCCTTTCTATTCCAGAGATGGAGGACCCAGGCCTGACACTGGTGACAGAGGCCTATGGTGATGCCTGTCCACTGTCCACGGGGAATGAACATGCCCAGTGCAGTGCGTGAAATCCGGAATCCTGAAAAATCACCTTCTCCAGTTCCAGAAAACTATCTCCCTCACTACCCCCCTGCCCCATACACACACATATACACACCACTGCCCAACCTCCACCAAATAAATTAAGGCAGACCACACTAACACCACCAGAGTCCATGCTTTTCTTACTCATCTTAGAGGAAGTTGTTTCTCATATGTCAGCATAAGATTATACAATGCTTACCTTAAGTTTTTCAAACAGCTTTATTCTCATTTCTAGACCTTGCTTCTTGATTTCTTTTTCTCTGTGTTGTCTCTTCAACAATATCTTATCAAGCCTCTTCATCTTCTGAATAGCATCTTGAAGTTGAGAATCTAATGCTTTTAATTCGGATTCATCTACATTATGTTGAAAGTAGGAATGAGCTTGAAGTTTAGTGAAATCATAAAGCTTTTTTCTTCTTGTTTTGTTTTTACTATTTGTTCTTTCATTCAACAAATGTTTATGGCTGATGGTAATAACTAACACTGGTGTCATTTATCTTGGTTTACAAGGTGCTTTCACATATTTTTTTCACATAATTATCTAACAACCCTGTGAAATAGACATTTACCTCTATTTTACGGTTGAGATAACTGGGTCCTTTCAAATAGCTAATAAATTATAGCACTGAATTCAGAAGTGGATCTCGTATGATTTTAAATCCCAAATTCTTTCTCCTTCATTCTGCTATACTTTCTATATTCATAACTAACAAATAAAGAATAAGACAAAGACCCTATCCTAAAGCTGCTTCAGACTAACTGAAAGAGAAGTCATGTACACAGATAGCTACAGTAAAATGTAGCATGTCATAGAGACGCAGAGTGATTCCAACGTGTTAGAAACAAAATCAGAAAAGTACACAGTGTATCTTAACACCTTTAATCTGTGCCTCTCCCATTTGTTCTATTTTCCTAAAGTACCTAAAAATGTTCTTGAATTGTGCATAATTGATAGTAACTTATTTGAAATTAGGAACTCTTTAGAGCTTCTGTCATTCAAGTTTTAACTTATCATTATGAATAATATTAATAATTATCATTATGATTAATGATAATATTAATAATAGCAGCTAACATTTACAGTTACCTGATAGGCACAGTCTTAAGTGCTTTTTTACATTCATTATCTCATGTAATCTTCACCATAAACCAGCAAGATGGTATATTGTAACTGAGTTACATATATGTCCAAGATGTATCATCTTATAACTAGTAAATGCCAGAGTCAGTTTCCACCCAATCTGTCTGACTGCAGAGCCAAAGCTCTTCACCACCAGGAGATACTTCCTCTGTAAGGTCTGATGAAAGATGATAATCTGGCAATGAGCATAAATGCTCAAGTTCTAAAGTCTCAGCCACCCCAGCTTAGATCATTAGAAATGGCATATTATGCAAAGGAAAGCCAAGTTTTGCAACTTTTGTAAATACAGAGCCCAGTGATGTTTCCCTATAATGTATATCACTTCCTCTTAAAAGAAAAGGAGATATGTTTAGAGGGAATAAGCTTATCCAAAAACAATACTAATCTTACTAATAAGGAGACCCTATGAATCATATGGCTCGTGTACGTCAAATGCAACAGCCTCTAGTTCTAATTCCCAACCACCAGCCCTAGCATTCTCAGGCCCCATTGTACATGGGTGGTCTATCCAGCAGGCATTTTGAAGTAACTCTTGCAGTACGGAAACAGTATAAACAAATACACTGTAAATGGGGCCAATAGCTAATCTCAACTCTAATACCTTGTTTCCTAATAACTGTAATCCTGAGTCACCTGGCCCAAGAGCTGATCTCATCCCAAACATACTCTAACTCAACAGTTCACAAAGTTTATGAGCTCAGCTTCCCTTTACAGTTTATAAATTATGGAGAACTCAAAGTACCTTTTGTTTATGTGAGTTACATCTATTGATAATTACCATATTAGAAATCGAAACTGAAAAATATTATAAATATGTATTTATTCATTTTAAAATAATAAACATGGTATTACTAATTACATGCTAACATAAATATAACACTTTTATAACAACCAAATTTTCCAAAAAAAATATTGAGAAGAATGGCAATATTTTAAATTTCTAGTATCTGGATTAATAGAAGACAGCTGGATTCTCATCTCTGCTTCAAAGTCAATCTATTGTAATCTGTTGCTTCAGTTAAAGTATTGACTATATGAAGAAAATCTGGCCTCGTACAGTAGTTGGAAAGGGGAGGAGAAATTTAATACTCTTTTCAGATAATTGTGGATATTCTTCCTTGATACTAATATCAAAACTGGACAAGGGGTAGTTTCTTAAAGGTTAGTTGTAATGTGAAATATGTAACCCTATCGGTGAGCTTTTTGTATTTGTATTTGTTCCATAAATCCATGGATCTTTCATGTTGAATGGATCTTTTATCCTGCATTGATTATTTGGAAAATAGTGGTTCACTGAATTAAATATTCAAATATTCAAATATTTAAATATTAATGCATTTCAGTATACAATATGAAAAAAATCACATCTGTTAATATTGTCACCAATTTTTATCAGAAAAGTCTAAGTATTGGGAAGCTGTAAAGCTCACGTTGACATACACAAATTTTCCAAGACTCTAATTTTTCACTTGAAAGCTGAAATTTTATCATTGACATAAAATACTGTCAGTTGTTTTCCTTGAAATAACAGGCCCAGTTCATTTTTTTAAAAATGTCTGCCAAATACCTAAGTCTGAATGATAATAGATGATCTGTCACTCATTCTTTCTAGTAAAACTGGTGTCCCATTAAAAAGTGGCCAGTTCAGCTCTCAACTTAAATTATCACACCAGTACTTTTCCTCAACACAAACTTCACATTTTGGCACACAGCAGAACTGCTGTATATGTACCTACCATTTCACCACACAGGATATTAAAAAGATGTGTATTCAAAGGTCAAGATTAAATAGAATTTAAATCTTTTACTGCTCCATCAAGGACATTCTTGCGTGACACTGGCTATTTCTTTTCTCTGCCCATGCCAGGTCTTGAAGAACACAATGACTATTAGTACAATTTGGTGCCATTCATTGCCTTGATTCATGCTAAAGCACCAGCAATTTTACCCACCATTGCTTTTGTACCATCAGTGAAACCAACAATTCAATAGGAAAAAAGGCAAACAGCATTATTTCAATATTACAATGAATTATATCACTGATATATCAGTAGTATTATGATGAAAGTAGTTATGACTTTGCAGAGTCCCTAAAAGGGTCTCAGGGTCCAGGGCTCTTTCAGTCCATGTTTTGAGAACTGCTGTTCTAATCCACTCTGACCGGTATTAATTAATACCAGTATTAATACCCATGAAATAATGGAGTCTCTTAAAATCCAAAAGTTATTAAGATCAAATGGGATTATCCCTTAAAAGGCATTTATAAATTACAGGATATATTTTATTATACAATTTTCAAAAAGATCAATAAATAATGTCATTAAAATGCAGAAATACTTCCTACTTGATTAATGTAAAATGACTACACTAACAATTTTATTAAATGACATATTTTATTATTTTTCTAAGTGTATTTAAGAACTCTTAATATTCTTATAAACGAAAACTGGTGATTTGCTTGCTCACAAAAAAAGTCTCATTTTTTATTATTTCTACTTAGCTGATAAAATAAATATGTAATTCTAATATTTTAACTATAGCATCTGTAATTATCATTAGCCAATCGCCAAGTGATTATCCTACCTGAACATTCAGGGATTATCTGATGCTGAACCAAGTTCGAATCTTCATCTGATCCCTCTTCAGCCAGTTTTATTTTCTCAGAGTAGTTTTCCCCTTTATCATCATTACCGTTTCTACCTTCCTCTGTATTATTACTGCCTTCTGAGTGGCCTTCTTTACCAGAGTTCAAATTGATTGCAGTATCAACCTAAAAATTATTTCCAAAGAAACAGTTTTCAAAAGTAAAAGTAAAAAAATATTTTTTTAATTTTAAATTTCTAGACTATTTTAACTCTAATGTAAGTATACGTGAGGACATATATATATAGTAGCATTAAATGATTCTACAAATATGACACTTAATTAAATGTAATTTAAATACACAATTAAATTTTAAAACATTTGCACCAAAGTAATATGCACCACTCTCCAGCAATTTCTAGCAATAACAGAGAAGGGTCAGGAATCAGTCCCAAAGAGAACTGCTATCTGCCAAGCTCTGGGGGTTGAAGCATGATGGCCCCTGCTCTCTGAGCTTACCCTCAGATGGAGAGTCAAGGGTCTAGAGCTGGGCTGTCCAATACAATAGCCACTCGCCACACGTGGCTACTGAACAGCTGCAAAGTGAACAGGCTGAACTGGGACGTGCTTCTAATGGAGTTCTTCAAATCATAACCGTGTGCTTTGCTGAATAATTTATTTTTACGCTATTTACAGTTTTTCTATTTCATTTTGGTTTCTTTCCATTTTAGCAAAGTTCATTTTGAATACACCAGTTTGGTGCAGCTGTGTTTTCCTGAGAGAGAACAAGAAAAGACATCCATGGCTGCACCAGGAAAAAACAGGCATCATAGGGCCCTGAGGGCTGTGCTTGGCAATGAGTCACAGTGGAGGTGAACATAGCCCATGGGAGAGGCAAAACCTCAGGGACAGCAGGTCAGCCACTGCTGAGATGAGTACCTTTCCCCTCCAACGGAGGGACTGTCTGCTCCAGCCCTTCAGGGGTCAGCCCTTGGAGGCTTTTATGCTCATGGTCCACACCCCACCACTGTAATCTGTGCCCCCTTGTGAATCTCCAGGACAGAAGGTAGACAGTGCTAAGAATTAAACTGCCAGGGATACAGGACTGCACGAGCATCTATGTTCACCTGAACTAGGACATAAGCCCCAGCAGAAATGAGCTGAGCCAGTGGTATAAAAATCATAGCCGACATTGACTGAGGCATTAACTATTAGCCAGGTCCTGTGCTAAGTACTTTAGACACACTACCTCGTTCACGCCTCACAATGATACAGGCATTACTACCCGGATATAACAGAGAAGAAAACAGATCCAGTATGGAATGAAACTAGTGGAGACCCAATTTATAATAAGCAAAACAATGCTTACTTTATGCGATCTTGGAGGTGTTAAAGAAGGTTCCCTGTTGAAAAATATCCTTCTGTCAAAGACAGGGTAAAGCCTAAAACTCCATAATATCCAGTAAATCCTTAAGGCTATATAGTTTTGTGAAAATGCTGAAATTGCTAGGAGAGGTCACACGAGCCCTGTCAGTAATTTCTATCTTGGCATAAATGAATCTAGTTGACCTTTCCCTGAGAATGGGTTTTTAAACAGGGGAAACATAAGTAGACATTAGCAACATACTCGGATACCACACTTCAGGATACACAAAGATCTTTCACATGTATCATCCCATATGACCCTAACTCTTAGGATGAGCGGGAAGCAATGAGGCAGAAAAAGATGAAACTAGAGAACAAAAGGCAAATATTGCCCATTTCACAATTTTACCCGTAGTTCCCCACCCCACTAGCACCAACCATCTCCCCCATCCTGTTGCCCACTGGCCTCTCTATTCCCAGCCCTCCTGATCTTCTACCCTGTGGCCTAAGTGTATGATTTTTCTTTCTTCTTCATTCTCAAAGCAACATTCAACCTCCATTTTTCATTGCTCTGTGTCCCCCACTTCATACCTCCATGTTAGTCCAGGAAAGGTAAATAGCCTATAAGAACCCTTCCTAGCAATTAGATCCCTACCTGAAAGCCATGAGATGTTTACACCAATTGCAACTATTGGCTCATTCAAGAAAAATATTCAGAAGTAACAATAAACCAAAATTCTCAGAGTGAGAAATATATCACTACAGAAATTTCATTAAAACTCTAGCATTTTAAACTTACTTTCTGCTATACAGAAATTTGGGGTAAGAAATTAATAAAAGACAAATGAGCAATAAAATTAATCAAAATACCAGGATTTATTTATTATTTAGACAATGTATAAGGTTTTATAGACATTGAATCATTTGCAGTCAGCAGTCAACCTGCGGCATACCTGTGGCTTTCTTCTGCAACCTAAGGTGAAACTTACTGATTTTCCATGAATTCGATTAAGACAAATCACAACTTTTAGGACGTCTTGCTTTTGATATAAGTATCAAAGTCCCTGTTGATTAATAAATATGCTAGAGTTTGACCTATAGCTTAGTGGGTTCACATAAAATCTGACTTGAAGTGATTGCTGATATTTTACTTTTAAATAAGCCTTGAATGAAGTAATATTAATCTATGTTTTAAAACATGTGTGTCAATATTGTGAAGTTGCTACTTTTAAAAAAATCATCACCCAGGGATACGTAAGCAGAAATACTAATGCTTTGCTACCCTAAAATTTGTCAGGTCTTTGTATATTACCCTACCTACATAAAATGGTAAAACTGTCATTCTAAATTTGTCGAACACATATTATGTGAATACCTACTATGTGCCCGACTTTACACTGAATCCTGCGAATAAAAACATGGGAAGGACTAACCAATTAGGTTAAAGAATTGAGGCCAATTAGCTAAGATGTACTGAATACCTACTAGGTGCTAGTCACTTCTAAAACCTGTAGATATTTCATCTCATTTTATCCTCAAAACATGCCTATGGGGTGGATAGTATTATTAGGCCTTTGAACAGATGAGGAAACTGGCACAGAGAGTTGAAGTAGTTTGCCCAAAATCACATAAAATGTGGTCATCAGAGCCTATTTTGAACCATGACTCCAGAGTTTAGGCTTATAATCACAAAGCTTGAGACTAAAGAATCTAAAATTGTTTTTAGATTCCAGTTTCGGCTATATGGAAAACTGAATAAACTGAAACCTTCCATCTACTTACAAATGCATAGGTAAGTTCACAAGAACCCTGGGGAAACTGCCAGTGAACAGAAATTAAAAGGAAACTGAAAGCTGAAATAGGAAGCTTGTAAATCCTTCAAGTAGCTGCCCTGGTGGGGGTGGGGTAGGAGCAACAAGGACAGGCAAATGAGGATGTGCTGGCCTCAGAAAGCTATGGGCTTGGGCTTTAACACCCACACAGAGCTAAGAAACTAAGCCTTGGGACCATGCAAGACAAGATGGACAGGAACCTTCCCTCTCCTGCTCCATGAAGCTGGATCCCTCAAAAAGGTGCCTCCTTGGTGAGAGGGTAGACTAGAAAAATACATCTATCCAAAAGCACAGGATACAAACAAAAAATGTGTCTGGGTTCCAAGTGGGAAATCTCTTCCCTGAGAATGTACAACCACAGGGTCATGCTTCATGTGGGTTTGGATTCCAATTTATATCATTCATATGTTCTGGAATGCTTAAAGATGAAAAATTAGCACACACACACACAAAAGATTCATGCCAGTAATATCTCTGAGGCATTTGGTAGAAGCAAACAGAAACTTGCTCTGGACGGTATAGTTTCAAATCAGGCTTCATAAAATTCCCAAAATTAAAGCTTACATTCTAAAAGGTCAAAAGCCATGAATACATGACCAATAATAAGCAAGAATCAGAATAAACAAAAGAACTTAAGATATTAAAAAGCTGATAAAGGTAATCATATAAATATTTTTAATGGGTATAAAAAAGAACCCCAAAAACACAAGATCAAGGTTTTACAAAGAACAGATGGATTTGAAAATAAACTAAAACGAACTTCAAGAAATTTAAAATACATCATTAGGGGCTTCCCTGGTGGCGCAGTTGTTGGGGGTCCGCCTGCCGGTGCAGGGGGCGCGGGTTCGTGCCCCGGTCCGGGAGGATCCTACATGCTGCGAAGCGGCTGGGCCCGTGAGCCGTGGCCGCTGGGCCTGCGCGTCCGGAGCCTGTGCTCCGCGACGGGAGAGGCCGCAACAGGGAGAGGCCCGGATATCGCAAAAAAAAAAAAAAAAAAAAAAAAAAAAAAAAAAATGATTAGGCTTAAAAATTCAATGGATGAATTAAAGAGCAGATTTGACATAGTATAAGAAAGAATTCCAAAATTAGAAAATACATGTTAAAAATTCCCCAGTATGAAGCACAGAGAAATAAATGAATTAAAAAAAAAATTTTTAAGAGACATGAAGGATAGAAGAGAAAGGTTCAACAGACATTTAACTGCATTTTGAGGATGACAAAACAGAAAAAAAATGCAGGCAATATTTGAAACATGTGAAAACACAATGGCTAAGAAGTTTTTAAAAAAAAAATGAAACATACAAATCATTATATTGAAGAAGTACTAGTCTCCAGAAAGATAAATAAGTCCATACCTAGGTGAGTAATAATAGATACCAAAGACACAGGGAAAAAAAAATAAAGCGACCAGAGAAAAATATCTAAACTAGACAACCCACACTGGAATGAATATTGGGTTTACAAAAGCCTTCTCACTGGCAACAAGAGAGGCCACAAGTATCTAAAACATAAAACTATAAAACTTTCAGAAGAAAAAAATAGGAAAAAATCTTTGGGAATTTGGGTTAGACAAAGTGTTCTTAGATATAACCAAAAAACACAATCCTCAAAAGAAAAAAAAATTGATAAATTGCACTTAAAATTTTAAATGCTCTTTAAAAGACCGTTAAAAGAATGAAAAGTCAAGCTATAGACTGGGAGAAAATATCTGCAAATCATATATCTGACAAAAAACTCTATCTAGAATATATAAAGAACTCTCAAAAGTCAACAATAAGTAAACAAACACAACTTAGAGTGTAAGTCAGAAAAACAAATATTGTATATTAACCCATATATGTGGAATCTAGAAAGATGGTACAAATGAACCGGTTTGCAAGGCAGAAATAGAGCCACAGGTGTAGAAAACAAACCTATGGACACCAAGGGGGGAAGTGGGGGGCGGTGGGATCAACAGGGAGATTGGGATTGACATATATACACTAATATGTATAAAATAGATAACTAATGAGAACCTGAAGTATAGCACAGGGAACTCCACTTCACTGTACAGTAGAAACTAACCCAACATTGTAAAACAACTATACCCCAATTTACAAAAAATTTTTTTGAACATACACTTTCCAAAAAAGAGATGTGGATTGCAAATAAGCACATAAAAATATACTTAACATTATTAGTCACCAAGGAAATTCGAGTTAAAACAACAATGAGATACTACTGTATACCTATTAGAATGGCTTAAAAAAAAAAACTGACAATATCAACTGCTGATAAGGATGCAAAGCAGCTGGAACTCTCAGACATTTCTGGTGAGAACAGAAAACAGTTTGACAGTTTCTTATAGTTAAACATACACTTACCATACAACCCAGCAATCCCACTCCTAGACATTTACCCAAGAGAAGTAAAAACCTATTTCCCACCACACCCCCAAAATCAATATGCAAATATTTACAGCAGCCTTACTCATAATCGCCAAAATCTGCAAACAACCCAAATGTTCCTGACTGGGGAATGAATAAGCAACCTGTAGTTTACCCACACAATGGAACAGTACTAGCAATAAAAAGGCTTGAACTGTGTCTTTATTCCCGTTTTACCCCTAGGTTCTTCATGACCTTTTTTTTTTTTTTAAATTCCGTATATATGTGTTAGCATACGGTATTTGTCTTTCTCTTTCTGACTTACTTCACTCTGTATGACAGACTCTAGGTCTATCCACCTCATTACAAATAGCTCAGTTTCGTTTCTTTTTATGGCTGAGTAATATTCCATTGTATATATGTGCCACATCTTCTTTATCCATTCATCCGATGATGGACACTTAGGTTGTTTCCAGCTCCGGGCTATTGTGAATAGAGCTGCAATGAACATTTTGGTACATGTCTCTTTTTGAATTATGGTTTTCTCAGGGTATATGCCTAGTAGTGGGATTGCTGGGTCATATGGTAGTTCTATTTTTAGTTTTTTAAGGACTTGAGGATATGGGGAGGGGGAAGGGTAAGCTGTGACAAAGCGAAAGAGAGGCATGGACATATATACACTACCAAACGTAAGGTAGATAGATAGTGGGAAGCAGCCGCAGAGCACAGGGAGATCAGCTCGGTGCTTTGTGACCGCCTGGAGGGGTGGGATGGGGAGGGTGGGAGGGAGGGAGATGCATGAGGGAAGGGATGTGGGAACAGATGTATATGTATGACTGATTCACTTTGTTATAAAGCAGAAACTAATAAAATAAAAAATAAAAAAATAAAAAAAAATTTTTTAAAAAGGCTTGAACTACTGATACAAGCAACAACATAGATGTGTCTCAAATGCATTGTGTCAACAGACAAAAGCCAGATGCAAAAGCTACATATTTTTTTTTAATTCCATTCATGTGGAATGGAATTAAACCTTCTGGAAAAGGAAAAGCTATTGGGACAGAGAACAGATCAGGAGTTTCCAGGGATTAAGAGTAGGAGAGATTGTTTATAAAGGGGCAGCATGAGGGAATTGAGAGGTAATGATGGAACTGTTCTATATCTTGATTGTGATAGTATCACTCTATGCATTTGCCAAACTCAGAACTATACACCAGAAAAGAGTGAATTTTACAGTATGTAAAATTTTTAAGTTAGAAGCAAAGAAGTCAGTGAGATACAATGTTAATAGATGGGAAGATTTAATATCATAAAGTTAGAAATTTTCTCCAAATTAATCTAAAAATTCAAAGCAATTTTAATCAAAACCCCAACAGTATTTTTCACAGGACTTGAAAAACTGTTCTAAAATATAAAAACAACAAAAAGCCAAGAATAGCTAGGACAGTCCTAGAAAAGAATATGATGGGAAGACCCATCCCACCAGATATCAAGAATTATTACAGGGCTTCCCTGGTGGCGCAGTGGTTGAGAGTCCGCCTGCCGATGCAGGGGACACAGGTTCGTGCCCCGGTCCAGGAAGATCCCACATGCCGTGGAGAGGCGGGGCCCGTGAGCCATGGCCGCTGAGCCTGCACGTCTGGAGCCTGTGCTCCGCAACGGGAGAGGCCACAACAGTGAGAGGCCCGCGTACCGCAAACAAACAAAAAAAGAATTATTACAATGCTACAAGAGTTAACACACAGTATAGTAATGATGCAGGATTAGATGAAACAAAACAGACAGCTAAGCTAAAAACTGTATTTTACAAAGCTGCTTGCAGGTTGGGTTCTGGATGCGTATTAGTTTCATCCAAATAGGTACATCTGCACAAAAGTTTTACCACAGAAATGAGATAGAAGCCATCTTGCTAAGCTCCTGATACGAAATTGACAAGAAATATCAAAGGCAGTCATCTCTGCACGTCTAGTCACCAGTTTTGTGGTTCTGAGGGATGTGTAGCAGTGTCAGAAGCAGCAACAGAAAAGCAGCAGCTTTTAGATCTCCGGATTTTGGATATGGTGGTGTGACCTGGGAACCAATAATCCAAGGGAAGTCCCCTCGTATGGTTTCGCTGGCCTTCCATTGATTTTTGAGGAACTGAATTTCTTGTATTCAATCCCTTTCTGCTGGAAATGTCTAGAAGGCTTTCTATTTCCAGCATTAAATCATGATAGACAAAAAGTCTAAGAGTTTCATAATGCAGAGTCTAGTCCGTAAGTCAAAAGTGAGAAAGGATTCACAAACTTGCAAGAAACTTTTTCACCATAAGTTTCAAAATTTTTGTTTCCCACAACCTTAAAATAAATTATCCCCCATCACAGAGGGAAAAGCAGATTCTTTAAAAAAAACATCAAGTTTAGATATTTTAAGAAAAGAAAAAGAGACCAGGTAATGTACCTATTAACATATACAATGTGGTTTTTATCCAAACTCTATTTTTTAAATTACTGAATCTTTTTCATAATAAGAGTCAATGGTGGCATAGTAGATGTTGGAATACAAAGCTTTCTTATAAAAGAAGAAAAGTTAATAAATGAGCATTAACAAAGTACAATCGTGAAAAAATAAGCCATAACTCCCCCCCAAGAAAAAAGAGGAGAAGGTAAAGAAGGAAACAGTGTTTTCACATTAAATGATCTAAAGTAAAATCCAAGAAATCTGAGTGCGCCCAGAACACACCCTTTAAAGATGAACCTTAGAATGGGATGTAAACAACAGCCTTGGTTTATCAATTGCTATAGATCAGAAGAAGTAGTTTATATCATTTCTAAACAGCATAGTACCTTGAAGGATGCTGGTTCCGGTGAGAGCACCTCCAAAGAAGCATTTGAACCTCTGTTCCCATGACGTGTTCTTGAATTTGAGGCTGGTTTTGAAATTCCATCTAAGTTTCCCTTTATAATATCCATTGATATCCTGAAACAAACAAACAAAATTTCAAGCAAGTTATGACTTGTATGTTTAAATGTTTCATCAGTGTTAATAGGCAGTGAACTCAGAGCCTTTGTTATAAGGATTATGTCACTACCAAAGTCACAGTACCCTAATTTCATCAAAAGATGTCTGTGTCTATGGATCATTACATCTTATGTCACCGTAGGTGGAAAAAACATGCTGCCAGGATGTCAGATTCTGAAAGTGGCTAAAAAAGAAAGCAGACGTGAACACCATCTCAATGGCCTTCTGTGCCTCCGAGAGAAACAGTTACTGTGTCCTTGGCCTACGAAGACACTTACAGAGCACCACAGCCCTCAGCCAAGATTCATGCTTCATCGTAATAATCTGCCAAGGCCTCTACTTTCTTCGGGTTTTACCTTCCTTATTCTAGCTCAGCCTTCAGCCAGGGCTCTCTCTCAGCCCAGATTTTTCCTCTCCTCCTTGGTACTGCATTTTCATGGAGTACTTAATCTCCAGGTGACCACTCTTCTATCAACCCTCCCCTTCTAAAACCCATGATTCTACTTCTGCCTCGAAACAACAGAGAACTGAACCTACTCTCTCTACTAGAGGACCGGCTTTCACTATCTGGATACGCATTGCCAATCTCTTTAACTATTTTTCATGTGACACCGCCTGCAAGACTCTCACCAGTCTGGCTGCTCTATTCCTAGGACTATTTCCTGAAGCAGGAAATATTAGGCAGGATGGTTTAAACTAGTGGGAAAACTTGAGCACTGCTGGCACTTCACTCCTTTGAAACTGTGCCCTTGGTCAGGACCATTCCAAATACGTTCAGTAATGCTTGGGGTATCATGCATGCCAAATAAAGTGGAAGAAAGAGAGAGAGCTTCCTAGTTTGACTTCTCAGTACTTAGCTTTACATGTGAATGGATATCTTCCAACAAATCCTTTCCTAAATTCCTATCAATTATAAATTAAACCATTTCTCTCATAACAGAATGAAGAGAGGCAATTGCCTCTGGCCCAGCAAGTGTAACAATGTCCCTTTCTTACCCTAAAAAATGACTCATCTTTCTTTCTTTTTTTCAACAGTTGAGGCAGAGTCCAAGGAAGCTTTGGACACAGGAGGAAGCCCAATCATGAACAACCCCATGCTCCTCCAAGGCACACAGAGCAGTAATATGATCTACCCTCCAACCATTCAGTGTGCCAGAGCTGAGGCTTAAAGGACAGTAGGTCAACTCTTTCCATCTCAGCAAATGAAAAAGGCAGTGATCTCAACATTATTCAAACTCTGCAAAAGGGTTTTTGGCTCACTCAGGAAGGCACTGACATTATTATTGTGGGATGACGGATCGCCCTGGCCCGTCATGTCACCATCAAAAAGCTTAAGTCACTGAAAGGCCAAATGTCTTGTAATGCCCTAAACAGACTGTCAAGGGAGACTTATTGTGGCTAACAGAGGGAGCAATGAGATGGAAGCCTGTGCAGAGCCAGTATAATACATGTCAATAAAGGGAGAGGCACAGGGAACCACCAATGGCATGGATCAACTAAAAGGCTCCAGAAATCTTTCAATTTGTTTTAGAAATAGGTCCATTCTATTATGTTTGCTCATGAAAATAATAAATAAAATACAGTTTCCAGGATGGGTAGGGTTGTAACTAACAATCTTATGAATTTGGCCATGTAGAAAAAAGTATGGATAAAGCATACTGAATTAGGAACTTAAAGATGTTTTTGAATATTTGAGAAGAAATCTCAATAGCCAGAGAGAAATTCCACAAGAAAAATAAAGCATTGTACAAGAAAGCAAACAATCAAATGATAATACTTATATAAGTACTGAATTTAACCAAACATTGTGCCTTAATTACATTGAGTGTATGTGAGGAGAGTATGTAAAAGAAAAGGTAGTATAAAAAATCTAATCTGTCCTAATAGGAAATCAAAGAGAATATCCAAAAATTGATAAAGCCAAACAATAGTTAAATAAGCACAATAGTTAAATAAGTTCAAGATACTTGCCCCTGAAGGATATGACTAGAGACTGCTTTTTTTTATTGTAAATGTTACAGTAGTTTGACATATTTTACTATATTACTTTAATAAAAGTAAAAAAAATTAATAATAAATATAAAATATGGAATCTTCAAGGGACTGGAAGGAAACACAGAGCTAATTTATATAATAATGAGGTTAATGGCTTACTAAGCAGGATATCAGAGCATAAGTCAAACAGGACAAAACTAATAAATTTGATTATGTAACATTTAATGCTCGAGTATCAAATCAAAAAAGAACTCTAAATTAAATTAAAAGGTACATGAGAAAATGGAGAAAATATATGCAATACAGATAATATACAAAAGGTTAATACATTTACACATTTAAAGAGCTCTTACCAATCAACAAGGGAAAATTCCAGTAGAAAACTGGCTAGGGGCATAGACAAGGAAGAAAAGAAGGAGGAAGGAAGTCAACACCTTGTTTAAAAAAACAAGTCCAATTTCTCTAATTAAAGAAATATACAGAGAGGGACCTGAAAGATGATCACAAGTCAAAGAAGTAACAGTGGTAGATTCTGGGTTGGTAGGTTCATGGATGTTCTTGTGTCTTTTTTCACTTTCTGCTTATCTGTATTTTCTGGTTTTCTATTAATCTTAAATTCATAATTAAAGAATTTATTTACTGAAGAAAATTTTCTGGAATACATTAAAGTATACTCGAAAATAAATAAAAATCACCCAATATTCACCACCCTGAGCTAAACACTGCTGGCACATTTCCTTTCCATTTTTGCTTTTTATGTCTTTTCAACAAAATTGGATTCATATATTTCTCACTTAACATTACATGATAAACATTTTCTTATTACATTACAGATACTTCAAAAATAGAATATTATTTACTTCTTGATATTCCATTAAATACATGGATATATGACCAGATTCTAAATTGTAACAAATCACTACTAAGACATACCAGCTTTTCATAACATTCATTTCAAGCAAGATTAATTTAAACTTTTTCAGAGAAATGCAACCACCATGAATGGTTTAAAACCAAAATGGGGACACGTGGCTGCTGTAATCTGATGTTTTCAGATAAATGGAAGAATCAAAAGAAAATGAATCCTCCTCTGTTTAGTAATAACAAATAGCCAGCCTTTTTAAAAAAGTAGCATTACACTTATTTTCATGATTTTAATATCTAAAAATTACTTATGGTAGTTTTTTTTTTACTTTCTGTACTTGTTTATTATGTAAGAAATACTTGCCCTTGAGAGGGGAAAAAAATCAAATAATACAGAAGAATGTAAAAGTTTTTCAAGTCAAAATTACCCTCACCCGAAGAAAGATTTTTGTAGGTCTCACTTTTTTAGGGATATGCAAACTTTCTATCCTTTACCTCCCCAACACAAACACACACAAATGGCATGGTGCTTCGCAACTTGCTTTTTCACACTTAATGTATTTCAAAGATTTTTCTATACCACCACATACAGATACACTTCATGCTTTCAAATGATGGCATAATATTTCATTACATAGATGTAGCATTTTTTTAATCAGCTCACTTAGGTTGTATATGGAAGATTTGTTATTAAAAAACAATACACAAATTTAGTCAAAATTGATCATAGGCCTAAAATAGAAAATTAAAACTATAAAATTTCTATAAAATATGTGTGATTGTGGGCTAGCAAAGCTGTCTTAGATACAACATCAAAAGTATGATTCATAAAAGAAAACACTGATAAATTGGAATGCATCAAAATTTAAAACTTCCACTCTTCAAAAGACACAGTTGAAAAGGAGAACACAGGCCAAATATTGGGAGAAAATATTTGCAAAACACACAGCTGACAAAGAACTTATATCCAGAATATATAAAGAAGTATCAAGACTCAATAATAAAGATTTGAGCAGACTCATCACCAAAGATGTATGGATGGCAAACTAGCACCAGAAGATGTTCAACATCATTAGTCATTGGAGAAATTTAAAACCACAATGAGACACTGCTACACATTCAAATGTGAAAATTATTTTTTTAAAAAAACTAACAATACCAAGTGCTGACAAAGTTGGAGCAACTGGAACTTTCATATATTGCCGATGAGAATGCAAAATGGGACAGCCGTGTTGCAAAACTGCCTGGCACTTTCTTACAATGTAAACATACACTTACCATACGAGTCCACAATCTCACTCCTGGATATTCACCCAAGAAATGAACATTTATATTCACACAAAAACCTGTACATATAGCAGCTACATTAATAACTGCCAAAAACTGGGCACAATCCAAATGTCTCTCAATTAGACAATGGATAAGCAACTGTGGTACTTCTATACAATGGAATGTTACTCAGCAATATAAGGGAACAAATTACTGATACAAAACATAGACAAATCTCAACTGCATAATGCTAAGTTGAAAGAAGCCAGATTCAAAAGGCTCCATAGTATTTGTTTCCAATTATATGACTTCTAGAAGACAAAACTATAGAGACAGAAAACTGATGACTGTTACCAGGGCTGGGGGTAGGGCGGGGTTAACTACAAAAACAGTACTAGGGGATTTCAGGGGGAATGATGCAACTGTTCTGTATCCTGATTGTGATGGTAATTACATAACTGTATGCATGTGTCAAAGCTCATAGAACTGTAATATTAAAAGGGTAAATTTTACTGTATGTAAAGAATAACTCAATTTTAAGTTAACCTCTTTGTATAAGTCTTTGCTTAGTTATGTTTATATGCCCAGAAGATAAATTAGAATTTCTAAGTGAAAAAAAGAGAGTTGCCATATGATCCAGCAATCCCACTCCTGGGCACATACCCAGACAAAACTATAATTCAAAAAGATACATGCACCTCTATGTTCATAGCAGCACTATTTACAATAGCCAAGACATGGAAACAACCTAGATGAATGGATAAAGATGTGGTACATATATACAATGGAATACTACTCAGCCATTAAAAAGAATGAAATAATGCCATTTGCAGCAACATGGATGGACCCAGAAATTATCTTACTAAGCGAAGTCAGACAGAGAAAGACCATGTATCACCTACATGTGGAATCTAAAATACAACACAAAAGAACATATCTATGAAACAGAAAGAGACTCACAGACATAAAGAACAGACTTGTGGTTGCCAAATGGGAAGGGGAGATAGGGGAGGGAAGGAATGGGAGTTTGGCATTAACAGAGGCAAACTATTATACATAGGATGGATAAACAACAATGTCCTACTGTATAGCACAGAGAACTATATTCGATATCCTGTGACAAACCATAATGGAAAAGAATACAGAAAAGAATATATATACGTATAACTGAGTCACTTTGCCGTGCAGAAGAAATTAACACAACACTGTAAATCAACTATACTTCAATAAAAAAATTTTTTTAATTGCTGAGTCAAAGAACACTGTCTTTCCAATTTTGGTAGTCTACCAACTGTCCTCCAAAAAGGTTGTACCAAACTACATTACTAACAACAGGGTACGCTGACATGAAAGTGCCTGTTTCCCCATCTGGGCCAATCTGCTTATGTCAAAGCTTTTCATCTTTGTCAATCTGAGCAGTGTCAAAAGGTATCTGTGAGTGTGATCTACATTTCTTTAATTATGAGAGAAGTTGAGTCTCTAGTCAAATGTTTACTGCCCACCTTTCATTTTTTCTGTGAAATGCCTATTTGCATCCTTTGACACTTAAATGGCGGGCGATTAATTTGTAATACAAGTTCTAGATCTTAGGGGCTAGAAGGACAGTGAGAGTCCTTGGTACTTGGTCTTACGGTCAGGAACGTTTACCGCCGTGTCCAGGAAGTCCTGGCGACACACAGCCTGCAAGGAGACGGAAGCCTCTCCGGCGTCAGACCTGCGTCTCTCTCCCAGGCCTGGCCAGCCTCTGCTGAGCCCGCCGCCCTGCTTGGGCCCGCCGCCCTCTTATTGGCCCTGCCCACTCTCCGGGCCCAGCACCCTGACACGACTCCGCCCCGCCCTCTCATTGGCTTGTCGCGCGGCGATAGAGTTCGCTCCTTACCTGTGCGGTTCCTCACCTTCCGGGCGGAAACTGGGGGCTAGTGTCCAGTCGTCAGAGCATTGACACTCTCAGCGTCACCCACTGTCCCCCAAAGGGGAGGGGTCTTTCCCGACACCGCAGCTTCGCTGGAGGTGGAAGAAGCCGCGTGTCAGAAGCTCTCCGGCCTCCCGGAACGCCGTTCCCTTGACAACCAGAAGCACGATGCTGCGAGTCTCGCGATAGGGGAAAAGGGTTATACCATCCAGAAACGAGACGTGGGGGCCCAGGAGCGGCAGAGAACCCAGCCCTGTCGGAACCCAGAGACCTCGGGCATCCCTGCTGTCTCCTCCGTCTTACCGGCGGACGGTGGAGAGTGTGGAATGGTTTGTTCGTATTTAGGTTGAACTTGGAAAGAGGATGTCTGGATGCTTGTATGGCTCTGTCCTTCACTATTAATACGATGCCCTGCAAGTCCGCTAATCCTCTCTGAACTCAGTTTCCTCCTCCGTAAAATGGGGTGATAGCAATTGCTTCCTCACAACACTGTTGTGCAGGTCAAAAACATGTGAAGTTCTTAGTAAATGTTGAATGCCATGTAAATAAAAAATAGTAGTTTTGCCCAGATTGGCCTACAGTCCAAAAAAGGTAATAATTGCTATTTGCGCTTTCTTTCTTTTGTGGTTTTTGTAATTCTCAGCATGTGAAGACTATTTCCCTGGGTCCCTGAATTGATTTTCTTCATCCCAGTACCATCAAATGTCTGCTTCTTCCAGTTTGAACAGAACCTTACAGTTAAGGCATTTTCACGTACATGGACCCTGTAGCCTCATTGTTTTAGGTGCTAAGATGTGTATTCTTTAAGTGTTTTTCAGCAGAGCAAATAGACAAAGGTTAAGTGAGTTGCTCAAAGAACCACAGCTACAATCTCGGTCAGTGGTGGGTGTAAAAACCTAACTGTAAATGCCATCCATATACTGCTAAATCCTGCCTTTCTATCTCCAGCTCTGAGCTCCACGCTCTTTTATCGAACTGACTACGTGACATCTTCACTTAGACATCTCCACTTCAATGTAAGAAGCATCTTAAACGTAAGATGTAAAAAACCAAACTTCTCCACAGTCCCCCGCCTCCACCCCTCCTTCTTATCCATCTCAGTAAATGGTAACTGCATCCTGCCTGCTAGTCTCAGGCCAAAAACCTTGAAGTCATCCTCAATTCCTCTTCCTCTCACACTTTACAATCGGTTTATTATAAATCCTATCAGCTTTACATTCAAAATATATCCAGAATCCAACCACTTCTCACCACTATCCGTGCTTCCATTAAGGTCTGCACTGACATCATCTCTTGTCCAGGTTTTTGCAATAATCTCCTAACTGTTGACTTCCTTGGCCCTACTACTTTCGATCAGTAACCTGAATGATGCTTTCAAAACCTAAGTCAAACAATGCCACTCCTCTGCTCAGGACTCCCCATGACTTCCCATTTCATGAAGAATCCTTACAATGCCCACAGGTCCTCAATAAGCATACCCTCTGTTTTCTTCCAGACCTCCAGTCCTACCACCCTCTCCCTGGCAAACTTTGCCGCAGCCTCACTGTCCTCCTTGTAAGTGTTTCTACGCGGGAACTCTTCCCAGCATTTCTCAGGAAATGTACATGTTTTTCCAAATTTAGGAAAAAAAATCAGTTAAGAAATCAGGAAAATTGGAGAAAGTATTCTGATTCTCCTGTGAAAGTTAAACCATGGCAATCAACACAGAGATGTAACTGAAGAAGTCCACTGATGTCAAGATAAGTCGAGAGCAAGAGCAGGAAATGCTGACACTCTGAGTCAGAAGTTGAGATCAACATTCCAGAAACCAGGACAGGAGCACCTGGGAGAGAGGCAATCACAGTCTGATAGGTCAATCTTGCTTGGAGCTGGTGCCATGTTATAAGTGTGCATCCCCGCCACAGTCTGCTGCTAACAGTGTGTCATCCTTGCAAGTAAAATAAATATTAGTAAGTTGATACTCATTGTATACTTTACACAAATTCTATGAGTGATATTCCAAGGAACAAAAAGTTTTTATTCAGAATAAGCCCTTAAGTTGGCAATTTCCAACCCATGATTCTGTGAAGGGCTGTTAGCCTTGCTTGGAGATTTGTATGTTACATTATTCAACTGGTACCCAGTAATGTTCTCTGTGTTCTCCAGTATTTGAATATTTGCTATAGGCTACATGTCTGATAAATACTTCTAAATTTATTAGTCCTTATTTTTTAAACAAATGCTTCCGATAGCATGGTAATGAATAAAGAATATGAAGGAGGTTGGAAGTATTTTTAAAATAACAAGATTTGGAGAACTCCTGGCAGTTCTGATTTCTTGTTTCTGCATGCCAAAGATTAGTATCTGTTGGGAATTTGGAAACACTACTCCTTGTTCTTCTTCCAGTGTGAGTAAACACACATACACACACACACCCATACACACACACACACTGCCTGGAACACAGTTCCTCAGCAATCTACATGGCTTGTTTCCTCTCCTCCCTCAGGTGTCTGCTTCCTCAGGTGGGTCTTTCCTGACCACCCGATATTAAATAATAATTCCCATCTCTGCACTCCCTACCCTGTTCCCTTGACTCTATTTTTTTATAAGGAGGAGAGATGCCACTGTTTGGATTCTGATACGAAATAGCTGGGTGACCTTGGGCAAATCCATAAACTTTTGTGGGCCATAATATCCTCATTTGAAAAATGAAGGTTGACTAGTTTTGCAGTTCTTAAACTCTACTGTATTAGGATAACCTGAGGAGATTTCAAAAAATACTGATCCCAGACCTATATCTAAGTTTAAATAAACCTGAAACTCTTCTCAATTTTTAATGTGCAGATAATGTGCAGATAAATCACCAGAGGATCTTGTTAAAACGCTGATTCTGTGTCAGGTGGGACCCAAGACTCTAACAGGCTCCCAGGTGATGTCAAAGCTTCTGGTCCACAGACTACTCTTTGAGTAGCTAGAGACTAGATAATCTCCAAATGACTGCAATTCTAATATTCCATGAATAAAGGCCATTCTTTCCATTTTAATTTTTGGCAAAAACTGGTGCTCATTAAGAAAACACATTTCAGATTTCTTGGGGATGTGAGGGGAAAAAAATAACTAAGAAATCAGGGCTGTGACAGGTGCCCATGATTAACTGGTTCTCATTTTTTTTGAAACTTGCTTATACAACATAAGATACATATAAAGCAAGTGAAAAGAAAGTTCAGGTTCAATAGAAACTTAGTGTCTCTTTACTGTTTGTAACCTTTCCAGACTAAGTCCCTATTGATTACATTTCTCATGAAACTCACCTCATCTTGAATTATTTTCTGTCATTCTCATTTCATTTATTTACCTTCTGCTGCTTCCGTTTTGCAGACTGCTGAGAGGCTGTATGTGCCTTGAGGGCAAACTTTAATAAACTGTATTTGTTGTATGTTAGTACACAATAAATTGTGCCTTTGTTTTTAGTTCCCTAAATACTTCTACATCAGCTGTTTCAATTACACCCTCAAAGCAATTCATATTCAGATATGTTGGAGAGCACCATATTTTTCTCTGCTGTTTTCTGAACTGCTGTGTTCAAACCCCCCCAAAATATTCTAGAAAGTATTATGCCTTTCAAAATAATTCATAAAGATTTCATCTAGAGTCAAGATTTTTTTTTTTTTTTTTTTTTCGGTACGCGGGCCTCTCACTGTTGTGGCTCCGGACGCGCAGGCTCAGCGGCCACGGCTCAGGGGCCCAGCCGCTCCGCGGCATATGGGATCCTCCCAAACCAGGGCACGAACCCACGCCCCCAGCATCGGCAGGCGGACCCTCAACCACTGCGCCACCAGGGAAGCCCCTAGAGTCAAGATTTTTTTTTTTTTTTTTTTTTTTTTAAATTATGGTACGCGGGCGTCCCACTGTTGTGGCCCCTCCCGTTGCGGAGCACAGGCTCCGGACGCGCAGGCTCAGCGGCCATGGCTCACAGGCCCAGCCGCTCCGCGGTATGTGGGATCCTCCCAGACCGGGGCATGAACCCGTATCCCCTGCATCGGCAGGCGGACTCTCAACCACTGCGCCACTAGGGAAGCCCCGAGTCAAGATATTTTAAGCTAAAATTTCCCTGGTCTCATTCCAGGTTGGTGACATATGGCAGCATTGGTTTCAAAGTTGGTTTTTGTTTTTGTTTTCAATCTCTCTCTGCTCTTGACGTTCTCCTTCTGAGTGGAGTCAGATTTGAATGAATGAGAGAGCCCACGCTGTATGCCATCTGGGCTCCAACTATCACTCCAGCCTTGTTGCCCCAATTTCCCTTTTCTCACCATAAGCTTCAGCCAAATACAACAACGTACTAGGAGAGGAAGCTCACTAAGCCTTGCATCATAGATTCTACAAACTAGATTAAATAGCCATATCTTGGGCTTCCCTGGTGGCGCAGTGGTTGAGAGTCCGCCTGCCAATGCAGGGGACACGGGTTCGTGCCCTGGCCCGGGAAGATCCCACATGCCGCGGAGCGGCTGGGCCCGTGAGCCGTGGCCGCTGAGCCTGCGTGTCCGGAGCCTGTGCTCCACAACGGGAGAGGCCACAACAGTGAGAGGCCCGCGTACCAAAAATAATAAAAATAATAATAATAAATAGCCACTTCTGTTGAAGGGCAGTCAAAAGTGTGTGCTACTGGACAGTTCCCAGCTCATGTGAGTCTGTGGCTTAGAGTTATTAAAAAGTAACATTTACTGGGATTCCCTGGTGGCGCAGTGGTTGAGAGTCTGCCTGCCGATGCAGGGCACACGGGTTCGTGCCCCTGTCCGGGAAGATCCCACATGCAGCGGAGCGGCTGGGCCCGTGAGCCATGGCCGCTGAGCCTGCGCGTCCGGAGCCTGTGCTCCGCAGCGGGAGGGGCCACAACGGTGAGAGGCCCGCGTACCGCAAAAAAAAAAAGTAACATTTACTGAGTGTTTAGGACATGCCTTAGGCGGGTCATTCCACGTCACTTCCTAATATCCTATGAAGTGGCACTGTTATTATCCATTTGTAGTTGAGAAGCAGAGCATGGCAGGTTGAGTGATTTTTCCGAGTTCATTCAGAAACTAAATGGTACTGGGATTCCAACCCAGTTCCACAGCCTGTTTGTTCTCTTCACCTCCTCGCTGGACTAAATTCAGGAAAAGAGGTTATTTGTATCCACTAGATGGTGCTGATTGTCTTCTCTTCAAAACAAAACTATAAACCTGCTTTCAGAACCTCTCACTTTCCTTGGATTTTAGGTATAATCCGGGAAACCACTGAACAGAAATATCCTGTTTGTTTGAACTGTGCTTGGGTACATCTTTTTTTTTTTTTTTTTTGCGGTACGCGGGCCTCTCACTGTTGTGGCCTCTCCCGTTGCGGAGCACAGGCTCCGGACGCGCAGGCTCAGTGGCCATGGCTCACGGGCCCAGCCGCTCCGCGGCATGTGGGATCTTCCCGGACCGGGGCACGAACCCACGTCCCCTGCATCGGCAGGCGGACTCCCAACCACAATCCTACTTTTATTCACAGTAAAATGCACTTTAAGTTTAGTATGAGTTTAGTTCTTTTTTAGTACATTTTTTAGTACTTAAAAGCTATTAACTAAATCTGCTAAAAATGGGTTCTCAGATTTTGTCCTTCATAAGGATCATTTCAGATATTATTTATTTTAAATATTTTTAAATTTATTTATTTTATTTAGTTTTAGCTGCGTTGGGTCTTCATTGCAGCACATGGGCTTTCCCTAGTTGTGGCGAGTGGGGGCCACTCCTCGTTGCGGTGTGCGGGTCTCTCATTGCGGGGGCTTCTCCCGTGGCAAAGCACGGGCTCCAGGGGCACGGGCCCAGTAGTTCTGGCACACGGGCTCTAGAGCACAGGCTCCACAGTAGGTGGGATCTTCCTGGACCAAGGCTCGAACACCTGTCCCCTGCATTGGCAGGCGGATTCTCAACCACTGTACCACCAGGGAAGCCCCCCCTCAGGTGTTATTTTAAACGTTGATTTTAGTCCCTATTCCCTGATTTAGTAAGTCTGGGGTCCAGCCCAGGAATCTGCATTTTAACAAACACCCTGGTGATTTTGGTGCAGTATGACCATGAATGAGCATGCTTTGAAAAACACTGACTTCAAGTTTGCATTTGAAAGGGTAAATAGCACTGAATTCAATGCTCGGAGAGGCACCATGGAGACGCCTGGAGCTGTGCAACCCAGGAGCTCTGAACAGAGAAGTCCAGTACTTCCTTTGTAAATAGTAAGCTAGAAAACTGAAAAATGTTCTCCCTTCACACTTCCTTGATTCTGAACCCTTTCCTTCCTCTGCCTGTCTATTAGGGAGTGCTATAGATAATCAAGTGCTAGTCAGAGGATATCCCCATTTTAAAAATGGGTGGGGGGTGACGGGAAGCTTGCTATGTCACAATATCTGGTAGCCCAAACACATGATACCCTTTGAATTTTTAAGTGAAAGGAGGTAGCCCAGGCATTGTCATGTGACCGTGTTTAGCTTGTCCAAGTGATATGAGTGATAGCATGGGGGAAAAAACTGTGCCAGGATATTGTGGAGATTCCTAAAAATCAACGCACACACACTGTGCAGCTGTGCATTTATGGCCCAGAAAGCTAACAGAGACTTGTTTTTTAAAAGGTAGTAAAATAAATCAAAGAGGATAAAGATGCCTTCTGAAATACAGAATATTTTGGGGGGGGGAGGGGTGCATCTCAGTTCTGCCCTCAAGAAATCAGCTCTGCTAAGTGAGTCATTCTCACCAGAAAGGGAGAAATCGGTTTCTCTTCTTTTCTTGGAGAATTCCCTCACAGTAACAGACCGTTTTACTCTCCGGTTATACTGCTGGCTCCACACATTTGTCACCTGCGGCAATTCTTTTACCTGTAAAGAATTGTAGAGTCGCCAGAAGTTTCCAGAGGCTATCTGCATTCTCCTTTGCTGGATGCCAGCTGAGATTACACGGTTTTGCTCTTCGCATTTGGCCCCGGCCAGGAAAATGAACGAGACACTGCTTGTGGATTATGGCTAAAGAGAAGTTTAGGAATTTCATGGCAAGCAATTAATCCTGGGCAGAAACTCACGGTTTCAGAACACTGTCCATGCATTGAGTGTCATGCTTCACGCTTGTCTGATTCCAAACCATAACTTTTGAGTTGAGCTAGGTCTCTGATCCCATAGGGTATTTTGTTTGTTTCTTCATTTTTTGTTTTAAGTTGGGTCTCCTGATCTATATACTAAAATGCATTTTTAGAATAAAAATTATATAAATCTTTATTGTTATGGAAACCTTGCAATTTATTTTAACATAAAGGAAGTTGAAAGAAATTCGCATAGCATATTTGAAATGTATTCAGATCAAACTTTCAGGGTCTTAAGTAACAATGTAGAAGAATTATTTTTCTCTGAGTTAACATCTAAGAGATAAAGAAGAAATACATAAACAACCAAAGGGGGTATTTATTAGTCAGCTGTCAGGCTGCCATCCTGGCATTCTTAGCACTCCTTACATACATTTTTTCTTAGTTCAAATTCAAAATAATGTTTCTATCTGAACATACAATATGTTTATTAGACTAGAAGCTAGTCATCATTTTGATGACTGTAGGCTTTCTTGTGTAAATCTTTTTCTTATTTGATCATTCAATTCCTTATTTAACCAAGATTGGTTTATTTTCTCTTCATTTTATCATCACAGACAAATTGGAATTAATATACTAACTTGGCTCAAAATTTGTTATGTAACCCATACACTGACACACAAAACCATTTTAAATTACACATCCCTGGTTTCTCAACCAGCATCTGCAAAGAGCTGACCTGGGCCTGGTCTCTTAACTTCTCTCAATCTGTTTCTTCATCTAGTAAAATAAGGGGCAGGATAAAGATTTCTAAGCTTACTTTCAACTCTGAGACTCTGTGAATATCTGACTTAAGCAGACTTGGCCCTCTTTGGAAACCACTGCTCATGTGTTCCAGCCTGAACTGCGACAGTATTCACACCAGCATAAAAAACACGTGTTCAATAAGCAGGGCAGTAAGAATTGCCTATTTAGAAACACCTGGGCAGTGGTAACAGCCATCGGTCTTATCCTCTGCAATCCATAAAGAATTAAACAAAGCAAAACCACAATCAGTGCACCCTATTTTTACAGCACAGCGCAGTAGAGTGAATTGAAAAATGGTTTAGGTTTTGTGAGATTTGGGTTTACATCTCCCTCTGTTGTTGATTCTAGAAGGACAAGCCTCTTCATTTTTCCAGGCTTCAGTTTACCAGCCCATCTATTAAATAATGGAAAGTTAACTCCTGAATACTTTTCCTTACTTTGTAGAAATAGAGAAGTTAAAATGTTCTTGAGATTCTGTATTGAATGTTTCACTGCAACCGTAAATAAAATGAGTACTTTTACTTCACATAAAAGCAGCCTTCTAATCTATGCTGAAGAATGAAAAAAGGTGAATTATCCGGTTCAATTCACACCTGTCATCCATTAAATGCTCATTTATCTTGTATGTTTTGCTACAGATGACTTGGTATTTTTGTGAAAACTGCCAACTATTTTTTGTTATGAATCTAAAGATCATTACCTTGGTCCAAATTTATGGAAATTTTGTATTCAGGTGGCACACTTGCATTCATGCATCCGTTTGTCTACCTTTTGTTGGTCACTTTCGCTGAGTCAAATCCTCTAGTAAGCTATTGCTGAGCAAGTAAGCTTTTCAGCCTTTCTCTAATCATACCTAGTTGCTCAAAGATCCTGACAGAGGCAGGAGCTAGATGGTCATATTAATCCCCTCCAATTCCTCACCACCACTGAGTTTAGATAGCAAGTGTCAGGAGTAAGGGAGATTTCTGAGTGCCAATATGTAGTAGTTACCTAACTATTCGCGATAAGAGCAGGAAGAAAATGGAAGGCATTAGTCAGAGAAATATTTCCCCTTCTCAATGTCATGAAAAAGACATTTTAAAGTACTGGTTTCCCCTCCACACATTTTGCTTATGGATTAGGCATTTTTAAAAATCATGACTTCTGGGCTTCCCTAGTGGCCCAGTGGTTGAGAGTCCACCTGCCGATGTAGGGGACATGGGTTTGTGCCCCGGTCTGGGAAGATCCCACATGCCGCGGAGAGGCTGGGCCCGTGAGCCATGGCCGCTGAGCCTGCACGTCCGGAGCCTGTGCTCCGCAGCGGGAGAGGCCACAACAGTGAGAGGCCCAGGTACCGAAAAAAAAAAAAAATCATGACTTCTGGTCCGAGGTCTTGAAAAAAATCACTTAACCTCCTGGGCCTCCATTTCTTCTTATTAAATTATACAGGTGGTATATAACTAGGCTAAAATCTTCCAAATTCTAAGTGCTATGACTATATGAAGTAAATGGTAATTTTATGGAGGAAGAAACTTCTTGGATTTAAATAAAAATTTGCCATCCAACGAACAAAATCATTGAGGAAGATGCACACTCTCAATAAAGGATAATTTTCACTTTCCCTCAGCATTTCTTGTCAGCACGTGATCATTTATTGTTCTCTTTTCTCTTGTGGGGTTTTTTTCTTTTTTTCCTCCCTTAAGCTGTCCAGAGGGCAGGGACCATATCTCGAACACTTTATACTCCATTATAATAGTGTGTATTAAGTGCAATAATGCTTACTGTTATGAATGAATGAATCTTGTTAATATTTCGTATACCTGCATGGAAGAGTACTCGCTCCTTGGGGGAGTGTGGGCAATGGATGAGAGTGATGTGAGGGCAATGACTCTTAAATTAAACTAAGGGTCAACTCGATGCTGAATTAACAGGGAAGACCTGAGGCCGAAGATGACGCCTGTGAGTACTCTCAGCTGAGCAATCTCAATCTTGGCCTTCTGCTAAGAGTTTAACATTTACTCTGAACTGAATGCCTCTACCATGAAACAGGAAATCATGAAGCAGAAGGAACTTTAGGAAATAACATTGAGGAAAACAGCTGTCGGGCATGAAGGCTTTTAATACAGTCCCCAGTATAGTTTAATAACGTGTGGCAAGTGGGTATTCAAAAAATAGTCATAATGAGAGATGATAATGATCATCAGTACTCTGGAGGGTGCAGTGGAAGAATTGGTCCTTAATGCCTTCTGTACTGTTTTTAGCTCTGTCTCTAACTTGTTTCATCTCTTAGGGCCATCTGTGCCTCTAGTTTCCCCATCTGCAAAAGAGAGATCGTGTCATTTCCTGCAGAAGTCTGTGGACTGTGCTTTAATATCCTCCAGTAAATCGTACATAAATACAAAGCAGGCAAAGAGAAGCCAAGTGCTACCAAGAGAATAAACTTTAAGGCAGAGAGCATTATAAATTAAAATTAATTAAGACCTTCTAAGTATTCTAACGATTTGAAGTAGTTAATGCAAAGGTAGTTGTTAACATTCACTTTAGATTTTTTTTAAGTAAATGGGAACATTGATTATAAATAAATTCCAGGATAGTTTAATCTATTAAACTCTCTATTTTGTACATATTTATCTATAATATGATGAGGGTTTTAAATTAATTTTGGAAGCAAACTAGCATTATTTAAATTAAACTTACTCTTAAAAAGGAGCAATAGGGACTTCCCTGGTGGTGCAGTGGTTAAGACTCCGCGCTCCCCATGCAGGGGGCCCAGGTTCAATCCCTGGTCAGGTAACTAGATCCCACATGCATGCTGCAACTAAGAGTTCACATGCCACAACTAAGGAGCCAGCCTGCCACAACTAAGACCAGGCACAACCAATAAGTAAATAAAAATATTTTTTAAAAAGGAGCAGTAATTCTTAAAAGTGCTCTAATAAATACACCCCCACAAAAAAGAAATATTTCTTCTTGTTTATTGAGAATATATAGGGAAAAAATAAAATTCAGAACATCCTACAATTGCCTAGTTCATAAAGCCAAACTGAAGGAATTATCTGAGTAAATTGACACCCTTTGAGCATATCAGCAAAGAGCCGTTGGTCACTCTCACCCTGAAAGCCTAAATTGCCTTATTTTCTCAATTCCCTTTAATGATCCATGTGGTATCTTGTTTTTTTTTCTTTTGTTCAGTCAGGTGGTGCATTGCAAAATTCAGAAGCTTAATAGACCTTTGTAGGTCTCATTTTTTAAAGTCAATATGTATCTTTATCTATACACATGGATTATTCTTAAATATAGCAAAAAAGGCTCCTCTAATCATGATCTCCCCTGGAGCCGGGATGGGCTCGACACTATGAGGAAGAAGGAAGGAAGGTGGATGTTTAGGAGGTGAGTAACGGCATCTGCTCCAGCTTATGAGGTGTACATGTAAATCACTCTTGTATGTTCAGAATTGTCTTCACAGGGACAGAATGTATTAGCTTTTCTTTCTCAAAATCAACTTCCAGTAAACCACTGAAAAACTCAAACAAAATTTTAGGTACATTTTCCTTTTCAATGTGATTTCTATTTTCTTAGTTTCTCTAGATCTGCAGTCATTATTTCATCTATATTTAAAACTGGCCAGAGTTCTAGTATTATCTTTCAAGAGTTGGGTTTGGAAAGAGAAGTATCCCTTGTATCATTTGCCTTTTAAATAATAATGGATTTAATTAAATGTTTCTCTCAGAGAAACAAGCCAGAGACAGAAGGCCAGCATTTAATTCTGTGTGGACCTTTGAGTAGTAGTATATAAAATCTGTTTACACCAAATTTCCTCCATGAAAATTACAAAGAAGGAAATGCAAAAGGGAATGAGAATTTTGGCAGAGGGAAGCCAAAATAAACTAGAAAAGATTTTTATAAGCATGTATTCGTATGTAGAATAATAGACTATAGAAACATAAAATTTCAGAGTTGAAAAGAAACTTAAAGTCTCATTTTCCCTTCAAGGTTGAAATACAAATTAATTGCTTCAGTCTCAAAAAAGTGTGGAACAATACATAATTTTCTTTATTGTTTTGCTATAGCTTAATTTTCGTCGTGAGATCCTGGGATAATAGATATAATCTCACATTCAAGGCTTCCTTCCCTCTCACATGACACCATGGAGTGTGAAATGACATCTGTCCCCTCTGTCATTGCCTACATGGTCATCCCTTGCCCCATTTGATCTTGTGATCCATCCTTCCCAGCCACCTGCTCCTTTGGGCTTGAACCTCTCTCTTTCTTTCAAGACACTTATGTAAATATCTGAGTGAGGCCCTGGCTCCTGGACTCACTACAAAAACTCCAAAGGGATCCACGCCCTGGGGAGCAGGGCACACACTGGTTCCCTTTGCAATTGCCCAAATCTTTCTTTGTTTTGCTGTTTTGCTGTTTCTTTGTTTGCTTTCTTGGGGCTTTGCCTAGGAGGCAGCATTAGGCCCCTTATCCAGAAGGTACAGATGTCTGCATTATCACTTACCCCTGACTTCTCTTCTCTACTATCCACAAGTCCAGGGAAGCTTTTTCCACTGAGGGGGGATGGTTCCCCTTCCTCAAACCATCTCAAACCTTTGGCTAACCCAGTGTTTCTCAGTGCTTGGCTAACCCAAGATTTCTCAACATTGGCATTATTGATATTTTGGACCAGATATGTCTTTGTTATATGGGCTGTCCTGTGCATTATAGGGCGTTTAGCAGCATCCCTGGCCTTGACTCACTAGGTGCCAGTTGCATCCCCCAATTCTTGAAAATCATTACCAAATATCCAGTGGGCTCATCCCAAGAGTCCCCTCTGTTCTCCTAAAACCTAGGCTTTGATACACAAAAACTGGAAAGAGACTCACAGTCTATTTGCTTTCCTTTGAGGCAATGAACACCTTCCCCGCACCTTCCCAGAGGCAATACATGTGAATGTATCAAGCAAGGAAAAGGAGGGAAGAGAAAGTAGATGCATCAGGTAATATGGTTAATATTTCAAAAGCGTTATCCCATCTGTGCTGTACTTTTTCACCTGTTGCCTTAAAAGGTACACCACATGGGGCTTCCCTGGTGGCGCAGTGGTTGAGAGTCCGCCTGCCAATGTAGGGGACGTGGGTTTGTGCCCCGGTCCGGGAGGATCCCACGTGCCGCGGAGTGGCTAGGCCCGTGAGCCATGGCCACTGAGCCTGCATCCGGAGCCTGTGCTCCACAACGGGAGAGGCCACAACAGTGAAAGACCCGCATACAGAAAAAAAAAAAAAAAAAAAAGTACAGCACATGTCATTCTAGCACCTCCTTTGTGTGTGTATTACCTTTTGTATATGGACTGCAGTGAATATGCATATAGAAAGAAATTTAAGAGGGGGCAGAAACGATTTAACCGCTAAATTCTGATCAATACAGCTGACAAAAGGATTATTGTTCACGCCCAACACAAACGCCTAGAGCTGTGCTTCTCCGTATTGAACTTCCCTTCCAGATTTAGAACTTACACTCCCTCTAGTGAATTACAGAGAGGCTTAGGTGTTGAAGAGAGAAGTAGATCAAAGACCTTGCATTTGATGCCTTTAACCCTTGTATGAGTCATTCCAAGGAGATTGATGAGAACCAGCAATAACTCTCCTGACAGCAAATCTTACCCCAGCTCATGGCCAATAGAGATTTAGCCGTGCCTCCAGATGCCATATCTCTTATTTAGTCATTCATTTATCATTCACTCATTTAAGTTTGGAAATAAGTGGCTCCTAAGTCCCCAGGACATAAATAGCCATCAGAGGTTCACATAAAACAATGCTGGAGATTACAGTCTGAGTTCTAGGAAGGTCTCCAGGCCTTTATTCTGCCTATTAACTAACTTATCTCCTTGGCACAAATGGGGATAAACACTGGTTGAACCTGAGGCTAACAGGCAAGATATTTTAGCTTCTAAAACCTCATATATGGAGAATCTTAGATCATTTCAATTTATTTTAAAAGCCTTGCACTCACACAAAAAGGCTTTTGATGCTACCCTGGGCATTAGTATTGATTTCAATTCCTGTTTTATTCACATACTCTCAGGTCATTAACGATGATTCATTTTTCTTTTGACTACAGAACTCTAATATAGCAGCAATTGGTTGTGATATAAACCTGCTAAATGTTTACAACTATTTGGGGAAGTTAACCACTTTGCTATAAACTCATTTACATCATATATTGCTACATTGGTAGACTACAATATGAAAGCACTAATCCTTCCCCTCCACAGAAATTCAGCCTAAAATAAGCTCTTTTTCCCTGAGCATCTCAGATCTGGTATGCGGCAGCCGCTGTGAGCCACCCAACCCGGTCAGGGCTGCCAAGAGCACAGCAACGCCCAGAGCTGGCCTGGAGCTGAAGCTTTTCTCTCCAGCCCAATCAGACTTGTGCTTGAACTCCAATATTAGCTTAACACACCACGTGACTGCCTTATAGTTCCTTTTCGATGGCTGAGGCCACTTTGGGTTTGTCTATCTGCCCTTAGTTACCTACATATTCTGCTCTACTCTGCATCAGTAGAGTATATTATGCTCATTCTTTTTTTTTTTAACATCTTTATTGGAGTATAATTGCTTTACAACGGTGCATTAGTTTCTGCTGTATAACAAAGTGAATCAGCTCTACGTATACATATATCCCCATATCCCCTCCCTCTTGCGTCTCCCTCCCACCCTCCCTATCCCACCCCTCTAGGTGGTCACAAAGCACCGAGCTGATCTCCCTGTGCTATGCGGCTGCTTCCCACGATATGCTCATTCTTATTCAGGATCTGGCTTATAGATTTACAGCAAAGTCAAACATTCTTTCGACATCCCTTTTTTTTTTTTTTTTGAACCTGAGAATTGTTTGGTGAAGAACGATTCCAGCTTACACAGTTATCTTTGTCTTCAGGGATTCAAACAGTACTTTGGCACTGTGTACTGCCTCCAAGTATCATCATTGTGAATACTAATAATTGTTGGGGTAACTGGTGAAAACATCAATGTAATACTGTTTTCTGAATAACATTGCAAACATGCCTCAACCACTTTTTTTAATGTAGCATGTAAGCACTGATATTGATATAGTTTTACTGTGTGCCACACTTTGTGTTAAACAGACCATATGCCACTGAATCCTCACAACTGCCCCATGAGGAATACTATGGTCTCACTTGGATTCCCCTGAAAACAGAGCTTGAGACAAGGGCTTTGTGCAGTTGGTTTTGGGGAGGTGATCCTTGAGGCCATGAATGAGGGTAGAGAAAGCCAGACAGGGAAGGAGGAAGAAGAGTCAATAAAAGGATGCATTATTTGGACACCGTGGTGGGCAACAGGGACTCAGTTTGCTGGACTTCCTGAGAAGTGGAAAGATGCCTCCCACAATTGTCCAGCAGAAGGACAGGGGCATTTTTATCCACTGGTTCCCATGTCCCACTGATCAAGGGTTACCCCCCCAGAGCTAGGGAGCTCTCCCAGGGCAGACAGCAGAGAAACTAGGCCTTGATGGCTCTCAGGGAAGTGAGTAGATGCAGCCAACAATGGCCCACTGCAGACATGGCTAAAATCAGAGGTGAAATATGGGAGTCAGGGCAACAGAAGCCTCTGACACAGTTATTACCTCATTTTATAGAGAGGAAACCAAGATACATGGAGATTACCTCACATGCTCAAGGTCACAAGGTGGGTCAGTGGTAGAGTCAGGACTCAAACATGGGCCATCTGACCTCAAGGCCATGGCCCCAACCATAAGGGGTAATGACGGCTGCACTGCACTCTTCCCCGTGTAGCTCCACCTATACGTTTGAGCAAACCATCCACCAATTCCATTTGGAACCCAGGTTTGGGACATTTATTCAAACATTGCAGTTTCTTCTTTGGGAATTCATTTTTCAAGTTGCAACAACATAAGAAAATGCTACTAGAATGCTGCATCTGCATGTTGGGAGGAAAATAAACACCTTTCTTTTGAGATCACACAGGAAGAGAGAGGTTCAGATAGTATACACTTGAGAGGGGGAAAAAAAGAAAACAAACAAAAAATCACTCAGACAACCTTTTTTGAGTTCAGAAACTGCTTTTCAATTTTTTATTAAAACATAATTCTTCAAGGAGTATAGAAATACACCTAGCCATGACGTGTTAGAAGTCAACCAACTGCTTCAAACATACATAAGTAACATCTATCAAATTCCGGCTCACCAGAATTTATTAAGTTGTACATATATGTTACCAGAATGACACCAACGTGGCTACATTTGACAGATTCTTCTAAAGTGGACACAAGTTTCTGACAGGTTATGTTTCCCCTTGATGAACGCTGTAACAACTGTGACGGTTTGAAAGATAAGCTTGAAGGGCCACAACGGGAAGCATCAGGGCAAGGAGCTCCAGAGCGCACACAGGGGCCCCGGGAGAGGGGGTGGCGGGCCCCCGTTTCTGCTGTGAGCACACAATGCTTCAAAGAGACGAACACAAAGAGGAAGGCACTCCCTCCTCTGGACAAGGGTCTTTGGGTTCACATTCGGGAATCACAAGACAGCACACCCAGGAAAGGACAGGAAAAGGAAACTCCCTACACATAGTCTGACCTTCCTACGAGGGACAAGGGCCTGTGTGGTTCAAGGAGAAGATCCGTGAGGACCCCTGCCATTGGGATGTGTTCTTTGCCGCTGAGGATGCCCCCTCCCTTGAAGCTTGCTCAAGGCACTGGATTGGCTCCCTTCCATACTATGAACAGGAACAAAACGCCCTCCAGAGAAGAGCAGACCTGGTGCTTGATTTGCTCTCCTTAAGAGTGAAGTTTCCTTTGTGGTTTGAATTCAACCTGGTGAAGCCCACACCAAAGTAGACTCGAATTGCTGTGAGAGCCCTCAGGCGACTGATCAATGGAGGACACTGTCCTCCCTCTTCCATCCTGTCTGGCTCCTGCTACAACTTCACTGGGAAGGAGTAAGTGGAGAGCTCACCTGGGCTAGGTATTGCCTTGGCATTGTACAACGATGAATTCCTTCTCCATGTTCTGTTCCTCCTTTGCGCCCAAAATGAAGGGAGAACCACAGTCGTACAAACAGACTGAAAATGACACCGGCGACGCATGGGGTCTGCAGTCCTCCTTGGAAGGGAACCAACTTTTCCCACTCTTGGGCAGACTCACTTTTCCTAATCAAGTATTTTTAGCTTGACGCTTCCAGAGGACCCCGTTTATCCTAACTTTGCCTTTTTAAAGGACCTTTAATTCCAGAAGTTGGCACAAATCTTTTTCGATACAGTTTACCCCTGCTGATTGCTGCATAAAATCTTTCACATGAGACCATGTGGGAAGAGAAAACTCTACAGAGTGTGGATATTTCTCAGTCTTTCTTCTCCACTTCTAAGCTTCTCTTTTGTTGAAAAAAATACAACTTAAGGGGGAAAGACATGATAAAAGCTTGCAGTGTTTTCCAACCAACACTGCAAACTTCTCTTTCTGAGGCCTTAGTGATGCCAGGAGATGGTCAGGATAATCAAGGACAGAATATCTTCCTAATCCCTGGGCACATCTATTGCCATGTCTGTCAAATGGGGGTGCAATATTCATTCATCCCTCACCTACATCCCAGCGAAGGAGATGAAGGGCATCGGGAGAAACTGAGTCATGTGATCAGGCCGTCCAGGAAAAAGGTATCAAATGCCAAGGTTCTATCTTCCCTAAAGATACAGATCAATATAAACCATTTTGAATATTTGTCATTTTAAAGTCGATCAAATAGGCATTTTCTTGCGGCCACACGGCTCCATAATTATCTTGGGCTTCTCTTAGAGTGCCCCTGCTTCCTTTGAACACATAGACATTCTTCTCTCCGCGTATTCTCTGCAGGGCCCGGAACTGAGATATCCCCAGAAAATGCACACAGAGAACCCACCCAAGACCCATTTCCCACTACCCAGCTTTCGTCTCCACAGAGAGGAATGTGGACTTTACTGTGGATCACTGAGATAAATATATATATATGTGTATAAATATATATATACGCCCTCAATAAAGAGGACATTCGATTTTATATAGATTTCCCTCTCATTCAAAAGCATCTGGCCCATAGAGGAGGAATCAACCCATACTGGGTTGCAAGGAGATCAGACAAATCATAGGCCCAGTGAAGGGAGGGCAGGAATGTGGAAGGTCTGTTGCTTCCAGGGATTTACAAGACTTGCTAGGAATCCACCTTTGGGAAGATGCTCACTTTATTGTTTCTGCTCATCTTCCGCTCCACCCTGCCTACCTTGGGCATCTTTGTCTGGATCAGCTCTTCTGGGGTGTTGCCCAAGGGGGGAAGCAGCCTCTTCTTGCTATTTCGGGTCTCCGAGAGCCACTGTGGAGGCAACTCAAATGGCCCAAAGCCGAATTGCAGGGAATACCTGTCAGGGAATGTCTCAGGTTCCACAGGGACTGCTGGTGCCACCTGGGATATAGAGTCCACTGTGCCTGGGGGTGGTGCAGGGGTAGCAAACCGCAGCCCCTGCTCTACCTCCAGGCAGGTGGGAAGTAGCTCCCTGGCCTGGAGTTCAGCTGAGCCGGCATACTTGGCTTCACTCCCTTCCTCGTCATCTGTGGGCTTAAAGATCTGCTGCTGCCCAATGTGGAACATCTCCAGGAGCTGGCTGCCCGAGCGCATGCTGGGCTCCAGGCTGGCATCGGCCACCCCGCTCCCTGTGCCCACCACATTCCGGCGACTGTAGCGGTGGTGCAGTTGTACCAAGGTCCCTACCAAGCACTTGCGGATAGATTTGTTCACAGTAAGGAAGAGTACAGGGTTCGCCAGCAGAGAGACTTTGGGCAGCCAAATGGCGGTGAGCAACAAGAAGACAGAAGTGTTGGGGACATTGAGCACAGTCTGGTAGACGACCAGTGTGGCATAGGGCACGCTGCATAAGATGAAGACCATCACCATGGACAGCAGGGTGGCGTGCAGCTCGGCCTCCCGCTGGGAGGCGTAGGGGATAGAGATGGTGTTCTGCGGGGTCCGCAGCGCTGCTATGATGACCTTCTTCTTCTGGCTGGCACTCAGGGCCCGGCGGATCAGTATCAAGAAGAGGAATACCACAGCCACAGGCACGATGACCGTGGTGATGTTGTAGACCAGAACGTACACCAGGTGGCCCAACGAGTTGCTCCAGACTTCCGTGCAGGTGGACATGGCATAGATGTCAGCCACGTTGGTCACCGCAAACACAGGGACGCTGGCCACCACGGCATGGGCCCAGATGTATATCACTAGTTCTCGGGACTTTGCATCAGATATTTTTCTCTCCAGCGGATAGAGGACTGAGTAGTACCTGCCAAACGCACAAGCAAAATTCATTTCACAGAAGATACACTTTAATTAGGGGAATCTATATTACTAAAAGTAGGAAGGAGGAAAGAAAGGGTCAATTTCCTCTACTCTGCCTAAGACAGAGGAAACCACTGGGGGAATTAGGAAGCTAGACCTTAAGTTTTGAGGATTTTGCTGTACAATTCACAGTTAGCTTTATAATTATTGCCACCAGGACTAAATCCAAAACAGTGCCCTCGATATAAAGGATATCTCCCTCTGCTGGAAAGACACCTCTTTTTCAATTTAAGGGTAAAGGGTAATTTGTAAAAAAATTTTTTACCTGGGCTAGAGGAGCTTGAGGGCAATTTTCAAAGCCACTAAGAGAAAGAAAATGTATCTGCACACAAATCCAAAGGAGACTCGTGCCACAGTGGATATGCACAGTGGATATGCATCACTAGCATTTACAGCCACCTGGGGCAGAAGAAGCCAGTGTGAGGGAGGGACTCTGACAAAATCCTTCCACAAGATCAATTTGACTGAAAAAAATCATGCCTGCTCAATCGCCCTTGTTCCCATGATAATCACTCAGTACCCCTAAGAGCAATTAATAGACTTAAAATGCCTGCATGATTAGCTTTTTGTTAAAATCAGGGAAGACTTTTTTCCTTCAAGCTTTACTTGATTATTCTATAACCACCTAATCAGAATTCCAAAAGCACCTTGTTTCAATATCACCTATGACTGGGGGAAACCAAGTAATTTGTTAGACCCTAGAACCACATCTGTCATGAAAGGGCAGCCAGCAGCCCTCAGAGATATGGCGAGTTTCTTCACCTTAGCTCAGCCCACATCTGTGCAGTCAGCTAATGCTGGAGTCGACCTTCCAACCCTATTAACATGCATTCTCTCATGGGGCCAGCTGAGCAGGCATGCCTTCTGTCACAAGGATTTCTGAGCACCACCTATGTTCTAGGTATTGCCAGGCACTGGACTGCAAAGATGGAAGGACGCACGGGAATGTTTCTTAACTAAATGGGGAAAGGGGGCATGTAAACAAACAATTGTAACCGAGCAGATGATGGCTCTACTGGAGCGACGCACAAAGGAGGTGGGGAAAGGGAGCACCTGGGAAAATGTCAAGAGCAAGCGGCCCTGTGGTGGAGTCTGGCAGGGGACAAGCTGGGGGAGAGATGATGCAAACACAACACGATCACGGATGACCAGAGATGGATGGAGTGCAGTAAAATGTGTTCTAGATCACTTTCTGGGAAGGGAAAAAAAGAGAAAGAAATGTATAAGTTATACATGCTCTCAACCGTTTTTCTCTGAATACGGAGAAGCTTTTCTAACCACCGCTCAGTAAATCCAGTGTGATGGCCCCACGCCCACGCATGAATACACGCCCACTGTCTCTGATTCCCATTTGCTAAGTGACAGGTAACGAACCCAGGCTTCCCATCATTTTTTATTCCATTCTAGGTTGGGAAATAGACTGCAGCACAAGCACACAGGCTCACTATACATCATTCTGTTAGCGTGTGCGTCTCTAGAGGATGATGCAGGAGGTGTAGGTGGCCTCCCAATTCACTTGCTGACTTGGTGCCACGAAACAAATATCTGGGAAAGAAGTGAGAGAAAGAACTGTTTTCCCTTTGTCTTCGTGCACAACAAACCTATACTTTCCAGTAATCTGCATCTCTGAATAATGAAATAGGAATTTACCAAACTTGCTTTTCTACTAAAAGAACTTGCTTATCTTTTTAAAAAACTAGGAATTTTGGATTAATAGATATACACTACAATATATAAAATAGATAAACAACAAGGACCTACGGTGTAGCACAGGGAACTATATTCAATATCTTGTAATTATCTATAATGGAAAAGAATCTAAAATAGAATATATATATATACACACACACATATATATAATTGAATCACTTTGCTGTATACCTGAAACATTGTAAATCAACTATACTTCAATTAAAAAAAATAAAAATAAAAGACACACTGAAAAAAATGATGGCAAAAATACAGTAGATTTTCTGCTGGAAAGAAAATAAGGATTTCTTATTATTTGCATATTTTCTTGCCTAAAACCAAAGACTCAAAATAACCCACAGGGATTATTGCATTGCTTCCAGGTAGAATAGCAACCTGTCCAGAATAAAGTGTTCCCACTCTTGTTGAATCCTATTCTTAAAAAACCTTCAGGATTCATAGCAGCATTAGTTATAATAGCCAAAAAGTGGAAACAACCCAAATGTCCATCAACTAGTAAATGGATAAACAAAATGTGGTATATGCATACAATGGGAATATTATTCGGCAATAAAAAGGAATGAAGTAAGTTAAGAGAGTAGATCATGAGTTCTCATTACAAGGAAAATAAACATTTTTTGCTACCTATATGAGATGATGGATGTTAACTAAATTTATAGTGAATCATTTCACAATATGTGTAAGAGAAGTCATTATGCCATAGACCTTAAACTTGTACAGTGCTGTATGTCAACTATAACTCAATAAAGCTGGAAAGAGAAAAAAAGAAGTACTGATACCTGCTATAACATGGATGAACCTTGAAAACATTATGCTGAGTAAAAGAAGCCAGGCACAAAAGAACACATATTGTATGATTCCACTTATATGAAATGTCCCCCCATACAGAGGCAGAAAGTAGATTAGTGGTGGCCTAGGTCTGGGGGTGGGAATGGGGAATAACTGTAAATGAACACAAGGTTTCTTTTTAGGGTGATGGAAATATTCTAAAGTTCAATTGTGGTCATGGCTGCACAACTGTACATATATTAAAATTCATTGACTTGTACATTTTAAATGAATTTTATGATACGTAAATTATATCTCAAAAAAACTATTAAAAAAAAACCTTCAGGAAAGAAAAGCCCACCATGTGGACTGCAGACATAAGACCTCACCAAGCAGGTAGTAAGGGGCCGCCAGAAAGACACCTGCCATGAACACAGAATGGATCAACACAAAAAGCATTAGGGTGCCCACCGGGAAGTAAACAGACTTTTCACTCTAACTTTTCATGGTTTTATTCCAGTTCTATGCAATGGCACTTCCCAGGTGTTCACAGACCTCTGGTTGAGCATGGAAGAGACATGCAAGGTAACCAAAAAGTGGGTGTGGCAAATTGGCATCACCTGGTGCACATTCAGCTTGCTGAAGGGATTCCAGGGGCCCACATACTAAGTTTCTGAATGCAAATTAATTGCCAACATTTAAAAATGATAGAATTCTAGATTTCTGATTTCTCTTCTAAGAAATAGGAAGTCTGGCCCACTGAGTCGTGATACTCACAAAGCAACTATTAGCTGCATCTGCTGAGCGATGGCCCCTATGAACAGGAATGCAGACACACAACCCCAACCTGGCCTGTGTCACTTGGTTTTGTCACCTGCCTCGTCTGTCTCTGTGGATGGTGAGTTTCTAGGGAGAAACTGTCAAGGAGCTGGAGTGGTTCCCTGCAAGATCTGATGGTAAAATGATTGCAGACAATATATCTAAGGAAGAATGTGCCGACCAGAATGGAAGGCTAGAGAAAGAGAGATAAATATTGTGGCCAAACACAGGCCACAAATAATTCATTTAGTTCGTTTTACCCCTGAGGGAACTGAGACTTAGAGAGGTTAAGCCTTTGCCCAAAGCCACCAGCAAGAAAGCAGCATAGGTAGGACTTAAAGACAGACTTCTGGTTCCAGAGTCCTGTTTCTTAAGCACAAAGTCAATGACTTCTCCTAGTATGTAGGGGGCTTTGTGTGGCTCTGTGTCCTCTGCGCAGACAACACTGGGCAGCTAATGAAATCAGGGTTCCAAGCCAGAGAGGCTGAAGTGACTCCGTAGATGGATTCTGCAATCCATACCCTTATAGGTCATTAAGGTATTGAGTATGTTTTAAATGGACAAAGAGTTTTAAAATTCTAAATTCATCTAAAACGTAGTTAAATTTATCACAGGGTATAAAGTCAGAAGAGCCAGCACTTTCCCTTCAGCAACTTTTCCTCTCTGTAAATCTTGAAATCAAAAGTTCTTGTGGGGCTTCCCTGGTGGCGCAGTGGTTGAGAGTCCGCCTGCCGATGCAGGGGACATGGGTTCGTGCCCCGGTCAGGGAAGATCCCACATGCCATGGAGTGGCTGGGCCCGTGAGCTATGGCCGCTGAGCCTGAGCGTCCGGAGCCTGTGCTCCGCAACGGGAGAGGCCACAACAGTGAGAGACCCATGTACCGTTAAAAAAAAAAAAAAAAAAGGTTCTTGTGGACACAAAATATTTTTCAATTCTTCTTTGCTTATTTAATTCTATTCTCTAAAATGTATTATTATCTCAATTGTATTCATGAAGTGCTAGCAACAAAGAGAAAAGACAGGCAGCTGTTGATTACTGAGAACTTCACACTTCACTTTGATAAATTTGATCAAATTATGTATGACAACAGTAGCTAGGATGTAAGATTTATTTCCAAATGAACATCCTTTAAAAAAGGATGGGAAGAGAAAACAAACACCATCACAATATAAAACCTTGGAAGTAAATCCTCCAAAGGAATTCTGGTGCTATCTGGCCAGGTCCAACAGGACTGTCTAATCATTTGTTAAATAGCCACTGAATTGTTCTCTTGTTCTTCCAGAAATGTTTTCATCCTGCATCAAAAGGCCCTAATTGCACAGTTAGCAATCTGATGAGCAATCTACTGTAAATTGCAATGCAAATACCGCTAATTCCAACCAAGCTGAAACTATATCATGATCCAGCTCTGCCCCAGCATAGTCATGATGTAACCTCCCCAATGCCACATCTTTTCTCAATGGTCCCATTTTCTGGAGCTGCTGTCTTCTGTGAGGCATCTGTTTCAGCAATCGACTCTCTTTCTGTTGACAACAAGCAGACTAAAAAGCAGTATTTGGAACACTGACTATTCACTATTTGCTTCATGATGCTAATTTTTCAATACACTTAAAAAAAAAAAAGTTGCACCCCTGGCTACCTGATCTTACCTGTCCAAGGCAATGGCGGGGAAGCTGAGGATAGTCACAGAGCAGAAGACTTTGTGCAAAAACTTAACGACCTTGCAGAAGAGCATGGTGTAGATCCACCAGCAACAGTGAGGACTGGTGCTGAGGATGATGTCGAAGGGCACGCAGACCAGGCTGGCACAAATCCCCGAGCAGGCCAGGTTTTTAATGAACCTGTTGGTGACAGATTTGAACACGGTTGTGCGGCAAGTCGACCATAACACCATGAAGTTTCCTGGCCAGATAGGCAAAAATAAAAACAAAAAAAAAATGTTTAAATAAAAAGAAAGAAGACAAAAAAGAAAGAAAGAAAATACAGGTTAAAAAAAAGATTGAAAAACCATGTTTGAGAGTTCATTTCAAAGAATTTAAAGGCATATGATAGTCAATTTATGTGAAATTATTAAATCACTTTCATAAGTATCAAAAAGTCTAGCAGAATTTTTTAGTGGTGAGTTTTGCTATTTAATTTTAGGCATAATAGTATTATGATGATGATTCTGTCTCACCTGAGTATAAACAGTCGGCTAGGGATTACCTAACCTCAGCCAGTCTACTCTGACCAAGTTTGCAAATGACCTCGCCTTACCAAACTCTGTAACAGAAACAGGACGAAAGCCACACATGTGGCTTAAAATTTCCTAGTAGTGATATTTTTAAAAAGTAAAAAGAAGCAGGTGAAATTTTAATAGTGTATATTATTGAACCCAATCTATGCCAAACATTATCATTTCAACGTCATCATTACTTTAAAAAGTATTAAAGTAATATATTCATTCTTATTTTTGTGCTACATCTTTGAAATGTGGCATGCGTTTTTTCGTTTGTTTTGTTTTTTATTTATTTATTTATTTTTGGCTGCGTTGGGTCTTCATTGCTGCGCTCAGGCTTTCTCCAGTTGCAGCGAGTGGGGGCTACTCTTCGTTGTGGTGCACAGGCTTCTCATTGCAGTGGCTTCTCTTGTTGCGGACCACAGGCTCTAGAGCGCAGACTCAGTAGTTGTGGCACGCGGGCTTAGTTGCTCCGCAGCATGTGGGATCTTCCCGGACCAGGGATTGAACCCGTGTGCCCTGCATTGGCAGGCAGATTCTCAACCACTGCACCACCAGGGAAGCCCCTGGCGTGCATTTTTTAAATTGAAATATAATTAATATATAACACTGTATTCTTTTTAGGTGTGCATGCTGTATGTTTTATTTTACACTTACAACACATTTTCAGTTCACACTTGTCACATTTCAAGGGCTCCATAGCCACATGCAGCTGGCGGCCGCTGGACAGGCCTGCACTGTTCTAGACCTTTAGTGTCAATAACACACTTGCCTGTCCCTCTCTGAGCATCTTCCTCCTGTGGCTTCCACAGGCCTACAGCCTCCTGGTGTTCCTCCCACCTCTCCCAGGCCCTGGCTGCCCCCAGTCTTCTTCACCAGGCCCTTCCCCATCCTCTCTCTCCAGCTTCTCCCTAGTTTAAATCACCCATTCAGGTGGTTCTCCACTGAAATGCTTGTGACTCCCACATTCAAGGCCCAGACTAGGCCTCTCCTCTCAACTCCCGACTCCTGTCCCACTAAACATCTGATTCTCCACCCCTTCTCGGTCTGTTCTGCCCACCCATTGTCCTCCAGAGCCTACACGATCCAGGGCCAACCTGCCTAATCTCACGCCACGCTGCCCCTGGCTTGCTGGGCACCGGCTACGCTGCCCGTTTTTTCTGTTCTTGAAACACAACGAGGCTGATCCGGTCTCCACGCCTGTGCACAAGTTTTTTATACTGCCTAGCATGGTCCTCGTGTGTCTGATTCCTTTTAATCCAGGTCTCAGTATAATTGCTGCCTCCTCAAAGAGGCCTCTGCTAACCATATTTTTATTTTAAATACTCACTGCTCCTCCCTCCAGCATACTCTCTTATAATATCCTGTTGTGGCCTTCTCAGCTCTTATCATAATTATTAATTTGTTTACTCATTTTCCCTTCATTTCACGAGGATAAAAAAACATGTCAATCTTGTTCACTATCATAACTCCACTGCCTAGTTCAGTATCTGGCACGGAACAGGCATTCAGTAACTATTTAGATGAATGAATTTGAAAGAGAACAAACAGTAATCAAAAGTCCCTGCAGTAAGATAATCCGTTTCGTAGTAGGAATGTCATGAGAGGCTATTCTGAGTCAGTAGTTCCCAAATCTCACTATGCATCAGAAGTACTATACCAGACATCCTGAATCATAGTTATAGGTATAGAACTGGGAACCTGCCTTTGTAACAAGCACTTCAGATAGAGTTGGCCGCCAGACTGAAGTTTCAGAAATGCCACATCTAGACAGAGACTGTAGCCTTCATCCCCAGCGTCTCACAGGGCCCTAGTCGTCAGGTATGCGGGGCAGCCTACGTTACCAGGGGAGATTTTACCTGGTGAAAGATCCAGGTCCACATGGCTAGTCAGTCATGACCCAAGGACATTGCTCTCTCCTGGGCACAGGCACAGAGAATGCCCTCTAATGACTGAGGCAACAGCTCAGCCTCACGCGGAAGGACAGCATGGTGCCAGGGGAGGGGAGCACAGGGCTCAGGGCTGCAGCCGAAGTCGCCACCAGGAGCTGCCTCGCTGCCTCAGATGCTGACATAACTTACTGTCAAGAGTCTCTTTTCAGACACAGTAGTCTACAGCTACTTCTTATCTGCCAGAAAAAAAAAAGGGCACTGCATTTAGGTAAGTAGGCCAGCTGCTTCCAGGAAATTCTCTACCAAACTTTCCTTACATAAATATGCTGACTCAGTGAGATGAAATTCACAGTGTGAATATATACACACGTTTGTTCAATAGAAAAGCTGTTTATACTAATGTTACCACCTCAGGCACCCTCACGCTTTCCTGTCACCAAGGTTACAGACTGAGCAATAATGATGTATTTGAAGCTCCATCAATATGGGGATTTTTTTTTTTCCTGGCCTTTCCCACTGAAATGCAGATTAGGATCTGGCTGAAGCATCTTTCCTCACTTAAGTTTTACAGATAGGACTTAAAATCTGGTAACCATCTAATAATGAAATTGCCCACTTAAAGAAATCTGCTGTAGGACTTCCCTGGTGGTGCAGTAGTTAAGAATCCGCCTGCCAATGCAAGGGACACGGGTTCAAGCCCTGGCCCGGGAAGATCCCACAGGCCGTGGAGCAGCTAAGCCCATGCACCACAACTACTGAGCCTGCACTCTAGAGCCCACAAGCCACAACTACTGAGCCCACGTGCCACAACTACTGAAGCCTGAGCGCCTAGAGCCCGTGCTCCGCAACAAGAGAAGCCCCAACAATGAGAAGCCCGCGCACCGCAACAAAGAGTAGCCCCCGCTCACCACAACTAGAGAAAGCCCGCGCACAGCAACGAAGACCCAACACAGCCATAAATAAATAAATAAATTAATTAATTAATTTTTTTAAAAAAAGAAATCTGCCATGAGGAGACTGTCATGGTATCTTCAGTTGTTAATATCGGGGCTGCCTCCAGTCCACTAGGGGACTTCCTATAAAGACCATCCTTCTGCTTTATAAAACAAGACCCATAGGATTTTCTATTTCTCTATCACTGTTAATCTTTGTCGCTTGGTAGGTTACACTGAATAAAACATTTTGTATAACAAACAGGAAAATTTATTGCAAAGGAGAGAAAAGGCTGTGGGCAAAGGTCTCTCGTGCATACAGTAGATTTCTTTGAAACTAATCTCCATCATTACCCTCATACTCTAACTCTCTTATCTTTCTCTCTCCCTCCCAATTATGTCAGGCACACTTTTTTATTGTTTTTTTCTTAAATCACACATTTTATTAGTATGTCCATGCTTGCAAATGAGGAAACTTGTTTTCAATGAGTTATTATTGAAAAACCCGAGATGGCTATAATCACATTGTATCTCCACTTACTTATAAAACTCTACGAGGCATCTGAAGCCTAATCCCTTTTCCTAAAACCTGAAGCTAAACAAGCCTCTATGTTCTTTCCCTTCTTTAAACCACCTCTCTCTGTCTTCACTTAAAAACTGACTCATTTGGCTCTAAGAACCCAAATTAGAAAAAAGTATCAGGAGAGGAGAACCTACACTCAAAATCTGATTGGCCACACATTAAAAAGTGTGTGTGTGTACACATGAGAACACACATACACGTGCAAGCACACAAATATACACACAACAAAACAAAATAATTACATATTTTATCATTTAATCTCATGAGCACTTTAGATTCTTCTTAGCTTTACAAGGTACATCAAGGATAACTCAGCATATATTTTAAATAACACAGTGTTCAACCTTGAGATACTTTTTAGTTTAGACATCATGGTCTAAATCACCCAACCCCCTTTAGAAATGATTCAAGTTCTGTACCCATTCTTCCTCCCTACATATTCCCATTATATCTTCTAATGCTGGATTCCATGACAACATTCAGTGCCAGGGCTGTGGGCACAGCAACACAATTAGTACACACTCACAGCACACACAACCAAAAGGGGAATAAGAGGTAGAGCACGATGGCGCTGGTAATACAAACCTACTCTCCCTGGGACCGCTATTACTCTATCATTACTCCTCATCTAAAATACAAATCAAGATTTCTCTTTACACAGTATAATTTGATATCAGACAATGCATAAAAGGACAAAAAAGAAAGTAAAAATTATCCACCCAGTGATAACTAACTGTAAACTTTAAGTATTTATCCTTCCAAACTTCTTTTTATATATACGGACTTTTTGATTATGCCAGTGGGGTCAACTACTCACGCTGCTTTTCTAGACCTTTTTCCATAACAACCACCTTTCTATACAATAAATAAAAATAGATTTATATCATCATTTTAACAGCTTCCTAAAAGCAATAGTGCTTCTCTGGTTATACCCTAATGTATTTTGTCTATTGCACATTGATGGGTTTTTTTAAAGCTGTTTTCAATACATCTCTATTATACAATGTTGAGATCAACATCCTTATATATTTAAGTTTGGAGGAAGTGAACTGATTATTTACTGAAGGTAAATTTCTAGAAGCAGAATTTCCAGGTCAAAGAGCTTACACATTTTTTATGTATATTGCAGAATGACCCTCCACACAAGTCATAGGAGAGAGGCGGTTTCTCCATATGCTGTCTCACTAAAATATCTGGAATTTTGCATACTTCCTCAGTCCTACGATTCATATTTTCCTTATTTCCAGAAAATTTTCATCCATTGCCTCTGAATCTTGCCCTATCCTTTCTCCTTATTATCTTCTTCTGGAATTCTTATTAGATTTACATTAGACCTCATTCTAGTCTCTTAACCTCTCATTCATATTTTCCATTTTCCATCAATTTATTGTCTTCTGCAAACTGAATGCTATTTCTCATGTCTTCCTTCCATTTTATCAAGTCTCAATTCATCTGGAAGTAATCAAACCATCTTTCTTTCTTTCTTTCTTTCTTTTAGCTTCTTGGGTATTAAACTTTTTGAAATTTGTATTTGGGTCTACTTCAAACTGCTTACTCTTTATTCCTAGTGTCTAGTTATTTTACTATGGCTCTTTTCCTTCTTTAATCTGTAATCACGTTGTTTTTTTTTTGGCTGTGTTGGGTCTTTGTTGCTGCACGCGGCCTTCTCTAGTTGGTGGTGAGCGGGGGCTACTCTTTGTTGCGGTGCACGGGCTTCTTACTGCGGTGGCTTCTCTTGTTGCGGAGCATGGGCTCTAGGGTGCCCGGGCTTCAGTAGCTGTGGCTCATGGGCCCTAGAGCGCAGGCTCAGTAGTTGTGGCGCACGGGCTTAGCTGCTCCACGGCATGTGGGATCTTCCTGGACCAGGGCTAGAACTGGTGTCTCCTGCATTGGCAGGCGGATTCTTAACCACTGTGCCATCAGGGAAGCCCCTGTAATCATGTTTTTTAAATGCTTATACTTTCTTTTAGATTATTCTGTTTCTAGTTCTAGACATGTTAATTTTGCCATTTGTTGGTTCTCCTGGCCCTCCTTTTATGCTTTTCCTCATATGGTTTTTAATGTTCAGTTATGAGCTCATAGTATATGGGGGCTGTTTTTCTGTGGCAGGCTACAGACCCTGGTTGTGGAAATGTTTCAAGTGGCTAGCCAAGCACATATTAGTACTTTGTTGCACTTTCATGTGAAAATCAAAGACAATGCAGTTGAAAGACCATTCTGAGAAAGGTTTAGTGTGTGGGGAAATTTTTACCCTAGGGAGATGCAGGATATTTTAATGACTAAGAGCACAGACCCTGAAGCCTTACTCCCAGATTCAAGTCCCAGCTCTACCATTTACTAGCTGTGTGATCATGGGTGAATTAACTTCTCTGTGCCTCAGTTTCACCATCTGAAAAGTGGACATAATAACAATGCCTATGTCCCAGGGCCATTGTGAGGATTTAGTAAGCCCATACAAGTAATATAAGCACAGCACTTAGAACAGCTTCTTGTGCCTAATAAATGCTATGTAAGTAGATATGTCACTGTTATTATTAGTTGCAAAAGTTTCCAAAGGGCACCAAGGAAAGGTCTGACAGCGAGAGAAACAGTGAGAGGCTGGGCCAGAGGAAAAGAAACCTGGAGCTGTATATAGAGAAGATAGAAGAGGATAGGTCCCTAGAAGGACTTGGAAGCAATCAGGAAGAAGAGACAAGGTAGGACTGACTGGCCTGCAGGTTCCACATGGAACACTGGGGTCTGACAAGGAAGAAACTCCTAGGTTTACCCTGTGGAGGTCCCTTGGGTGGTGCTGGCAAACTCACAGAAGACTGTCCCGTGGGGTCATGATGGGTGCCTGGGACTATCATGTTTGAGTAGTTGTGACAACTTCAGAGCTCCACCCTCAGGCCTGTGGCACACACACAACTTGTCTCTCTCCCCCTCACTGTTGTCTGGATTCAGTGACTTCACTAAAGCCTTGTCTCCCTGGCAGGGGGGGCAGGGGCCGCTGCAAGATCTGCTCCCTCCTAGAATGTCCAGCCTCCATTTGAATCGCACATGACAGGTCTCAGACCAAAGACATCTCTTCTCTAGATGGAGTCCTGCTCCTAGAATCCATCAAGCCTATCATAAGACATTCCAAACACCTTACAGAAATCTTGCAGCAGCACACAAACATGATACATCTTAATAAAGCCCCAGAGTGAATGAAAAACCCAAAGGGTCAAAAAAAATCAAAAAAGGAATCAATGACCTTGACATGGTTTCATTAAGGAAAATGAAAAATCTCAAAGTGATGATGACTTCCTAATGTTTTCAATTCAATAATCTAAACAGCTTGAAACCATCAAGAGATTATTTGGGGCTTCCCTGGTGGCGCAGTGGTTGGGAGTCCGCTTGCCAATGCGGGGGACACGGGTTCGTGCCCCGGTCCGGGAGGATCCCACGTGCCGCGGAGCGGCTGGGCCCGTGGGCCATGGCCGCTGAGCCTGCGCGTCCGGAGCCTGTGCTCCGCAACGGGAGAGGCCACAACGGTGAGAGGCCCGCATACCGCAAAAGGAAAAAAAAAAAAAAAAAAAAAAAAAAAAAAAAAAAAAAAAAAAAAAAGAGATTATTTGTATCATTATGGGGAAAGTTTTAAAAATGATATCTGGCCAACGATAATGGTACAAGTAATAAAACAATGATTGTAACTATACTTCATTATTTGTTTAAAAAACTTTTTAAAACATTAATAATTACCCACCATCTTCCCAGTAGGTAGCCACTAAGCACTCTTGTGCATTTAGACACACAGGTTGAGCAATTAAGAATTTTAATCAGAATTCAAATTTTGAAAAAGTCTATTCAAAATTATTTGAAAAAAAATTCAATTGGCCCTTGAACAAAGCATGGGTTGATCTGCATATAACTTATAGTCAGCCCTCCACAGTTCCTCCACATCCATGGATTCAACCAACCATGGAATGTGTAGTACTATAGTAAATATTTACTATTGAAAAATATCTGCATATAAGTGGACCCACGCAGTTCAAACCCATGTTGTTCAAGGGTCAGCTGTATTCAGTTTCTTACCACCTTTCTAGAAAGTAAAGGTGTCCCTGAATATCTGAGGGCATTTCTCCATTTTATTTAGGTATGGTTCAGAGGTAGTTTCATTATGACACTGATTTTTGCAAAGAGTTAGTTTTGAAAGAATGCCAGGGCTTCTCTGGTGGCGCAGTGGTTAAGAATCCGCCTGCCAATGCAGGGGACATGGGTTTGAGCCCTGGTCCTGGAAGATCCCACATGCTGTGGAGCACCTAAACCTGTGCACCACAACTACTGAGCTCTAGAGCCCGCAAGCCACAACTACTGAGCCCGCATGCCACAACTACTGAAGCCCACATGCTGCAACTACTGAAGCCTGCGTGCCTAGAGCCTGTGCTCTGCAACAAGAGAAGTCACCGCAATGAGAAGCCCGCGCACCACAATGAAGAGTAGCCCCCACTCGCTGCAACTAGAGGAAGCCCGCGTGCAGCAACAAAGACCCAGGGCAGCCAAAAATAAATAAATTAAATAAATAAATTTATATTAAAAAAAAGAATGCCAGAGGGGGAAAAATGCGAGATTGACTAATTAAACCCATTTTGAAGAAGAGCAAAGGTACAACAGTAACTTGATTAATTTTACCAAAGCATTCAGTAGTTCCCTACTGCCACTAGGAAAAAAACAAATGCAAACTTCTCAACATCATATAATACCCTTTAAGACACGACCCCTGGCTGCTCCCAAGCTTACTACCCAAAGTTGCAGCATCATGATAGAATGAAATAACCTTGGAAATCTAAAGGGCAAATCCACATCTTTCTCTGAACCCTTAAACCTGCTGCCTAAGCAAAACCCTCAAAGGAAACTCCCTTTCATTAGCAAGAGAGAGAGAGAGAGAGAGAGAGAGAGAGAGAGCAAGCAAGGGAAAGAGAAAGCGAAGGTAAGACAAGATAGGAATAAAGAACTCCTCAGTGTAGAGAAGGCAAATGGTACCTGACAAGTTAAAAAAAAAAAAGACACTGTTAAGCTCTGTGAACCTGGGGACACAAATATTCAAACGGAGTTACAAAGTTCACACTTCCAAAGGAAAGCTTAAATAGTTCTAAAAATGATTCTATCTTATTCTGATTTAAAAAAAATCTTTCTCCCGTTAATCTATGTGGGTAAATTTCCCAGCTACCCAGAGAGTCAGCACTGGCAAGGTGATAAGTAGCTTTTTGCCACTGGTATTATTATGAATTATGGCCACAGCAAGAATATGGAGGAAAACAAGCTTGTAGCCAGAGCACTGTGCCTGGTGGTTTTCAATACAATTTGCTCTTCCTCTGAGTCTAAAAGTTTGAGCCTCACCCTCACTAATGAAGTGTCAATTTGCTGTAACTTGCGATTAAACTATCTACTATCTGTCCAACTCTTTTTAAACTGATCATTATTAGCGTGAGAAAACTGTTACTTTAGTTACAATTAATCTGATTCCAGAGGTTGTTCTGAAATGATACAGAAGGTTCCAATTAAGCAGGAATTGGATTAGCAGGAAGAAGCTATGTAGTAAGTTTATTAAAATTCATGGTGAATTTCAAATAATTGCTTTGAATGAAAAGCATCTTATGAAATACACATCCCCAATCTAACCTTGGATGGTTTCCCCTTAGAATACACGTTCCCAATGAATAATTCAGATAAAATATTAACAGGATTCAGTTTTGTAATACATAATATAGAAAGAGACTCCAACAATAGCCTCTTCCAATCAGCTCCTGTGAGGTTGCACAAAGAATTTTAGGTGAGTCTGCAACAAATGTGTATATGTTTTAGCAACAATGGTATCCCCAAAGGTAAGGCAGACTATATAACTCAATCAAGACAAAGAGATCCCAGTGACCATAGCCACTGGGGTTCTCTCATGGAAGTCGCAATGCCCCTGAAACTAGCTCAGTCCCTCACATCTCTCAACACACAGCAAGATACACACAGATCTAAAAGGTAAGAAGAAAGACTCACAAAATCTGAAGTTGATAACTGTCCCTTTCTTTTTTTTTTTTTTTTTTTTTTTTTTTTGCGGTACGTGGGCCTCTCACTGCTGTGGCCTCTCCCGTTGCGGAGCACAGGCTCCGGACGCACAGGCTCAGCGGCCATGGCTCACGGGCCCAGCCGCTCCGCGGCATGTGGGATCTTCCCGGACCACGGGCACGAACCCATGTCCCCTGCATCGGCAGGCGGACTCTCAACCACTGCGCCACCAGGGAAGCCCTGTCCCTTTCTTTGACTACTCAAATTTTTTCCATATAAACTAACCCGAAAATTTTCATAACTTCACAGGATTCCTTGCTCTCCGATCTCTCACATTAAATAGATTAACCTCCCTGAAAGGTATATTATTCCCTGAAAAAAAATATGGCAAGAGTCTCAGTATCATTGGCCCCATCTAACTGTGACAGCTTCGAGCCTTTAATAACCGCAAGCTCCATTTCCCCCTCAGTAGGTGTATAGAGAAAGCTTCCAGGGAAAAGGAGGAAACCAGTTATCAAACTCTCTCTCATTACACAAGCTCCCCTTGGATCTGCATGCTAACAAGATATTCCTGATTAAGTGGAGGTGAAGTAGTTCACTGCCTTAAATGTCTACTCCACAGGCCATCCTACTAAGAGGTTCTTGTCTATATTAAATTGCTTATGTAGTCTTTGAAGGCAGGGTCTGTATCTTCTGCACCATTCATATAGCATTAGCCTAGAGGGGTTATTTCTCCCATAAAATATTGTGAGATTACAAAGCCTGAGAAGAACCTTATCTGGAAATTCTGTTGACCCTCATGAGCACGAACCAAGGTTTTATATCTAGGAGTTGCTTCATAAATACCAAGATAAATGAATGAATAAAAGCTTGAAGTTCTGGGATTCCCTGGTGGCGCAGTGGTTGAGAGTCCGCCTGCCGATGCAGGGGACATGGGTTCGTGCCCCGGTCCAGGAAGATCCCACATGCCGCGGGGAGGCTGGGCCCATGAGCCATGGCTGCTGAGCCTGCGCGTCCGGAGCCTGTGCTCTGCAACGGGAGAGGCCACAACAGTGAGAGGCCCGCGTACCGCAAAAAAAAAAAAAAAAAAAAAAAAAGCTTGAAGTTCAATATGACTCTATCAGAATTATCAGAATTTTTTTTCTGTGTACTCAGTTTTGCAGGTACATCTATTGATGCCAACTGCCTTTGATCAACAAGATGAATGTTTACTATCTCCCCATTGCCAGCACGCAGTGTCAGAGCAGCTTAAGAGTGACGTATTCGACAATACATCACACTATACTATAATTAGTCTAGTGAACGTGCACAGAATACACGTGCATTCTATTTTCCTATGCCCTCAGTTCCAGTAACTACAATTATGCAGTCTGAAAGGGAAAATTATGTTGGAAATATTTCCAAAGAACACAAGGGTAAGATAATTAGAGGGCTAAGAAAGGAAAGTGAGCCCAATCCTGCTTCAGTCCACAGGGACCCAGCGTGGCTGATGTGAGGTGGAGGGATAAGATTTTGGAAATGAGCATCTCTTATTCCTTATGATCTGGCACAATCTGACAATGACATTAATTCAGAGTTGAAAACTCCATTGCTTCTTTTTTTTTTTTTTTTTTTTTTTTTAGCTGAGTTTGGAAGGAGAAGGGGAGAGGCTGGAGGGTGAGGGGCAAGAAATGGCAATTCTAAACCTTCTCCTAACAGATTTCGGGCCACTCCCTCACTAGTTGGGAGGTTCCGTCTTCTCTAGATTTTCCCATGTCTCCTTCACCACTTTCTCCAATTCCTGGAAGGAAAGAGGAGGCCAGCAGCAGAGGGGTGTTTGTAGAGTGAGGAGCCGGGACCAGGAGAGCCAGAGCAGCAGAGAGTATAAGAGCTGGAGGAAGCCAGATCCAGGCCAGGGCCAGAGACACATGGTCAAGGCAGGGAAGGCTCTGGAAGGAAGTGATGGATCTGAAAGTCAGAGCTTGGTGGGGAATAGAACACAAGAGACATTGAAAAGATAAGTTACAGCACACAGCCTATCAAGGCCCAACAACAACATAAGAAAATGAAATAAATGCTCAGATAAAATACTAGGAGCCTAGAGCTCTGTAAGAAGGGGGATTGGCACATGGGTAACAAGGAAGGAGCCTGATAATTGAGACAGCCTCAGTCTAGACTCTGAACTTGGATATGACTCTTTGTGAGGCAAGAACTGAACCAATAAGATGTATTTAGGCGCCTTGCAGGTGTAACACGATTTTGGAAATACCTGTAATGAAGGGCATGTGGATGGGCAGGAATAACACCTTTCAGAAAGCAGATTCTTAACATTTCTCTTTCTCTCTTTTCCCCTTTTTCTCCTTCAAGTAGTAGCAGAGGATGCAGAGAGAAGAGAAGATGACAAAAATTGAGAGCAAAATAATAGGGAGAATAATTTCAATTCCATTTATCTCCAAGCCAAGACCTATTTTGTACGTGCATTTCCCAATGACTATTTAAGGCAACCAAGGCCTTCTGTGCCTGAATATTCATTAGTCACATTGCTGAAAACTGGACAAAAGGTTTCTTTTCTTTGTATCACGTTCCAAGAATCCAGGATTCATGATTATGGTAACCACAGTGATACAGATAAACAGAGAAGGAGAATTCTCCTAATATTTTAGCATTTCATGAATAAGCAGCTTCCAATTCCTGTATTTTTCCTCTAATATTTGTTGATTTGAATAACACTGAGTCATTTACCATGCAATTTTCCTGCTGGTTCAAAATAAAATCAGCATGAAATACTATTAGCTTGTGTAAAGCACTAAGATCAATGAAGAGATGTGACCTCTTATTTCCCCATTATAAAACAAAAGGCCAGGGGAAGCTTTTTTTTTTTTTTTTTTTTGCGGTACACGGGCCTCTCACTGTTATGGCCTCTCCGTTGCGGAGCACAGGCTCCGGACGCGCAGGCTCAGCGGCCATGGCTCACGGGCCTAGTTGCTCCGCGGCATGTGGGATCCTCCTGGACCGGGGCATGAACCCGTGTCCCCTGCATCGGCAGGCAGACTCCCAACCACTGTGCCACCAGGGAAGCCCCAGGGGAAGCATTTTTTATCTTGTGAGATATGGATTCTCCTCTTTGTGTATTTATAAATTACTGGCTTTCAGAGTGTAGTCAATGTCACTGATTCAATGTGAATGAAGTAAATAAGATAAAATATAAAATCTGTTCACTTTCATTACGCTCCAGTTTCCATCAGTCTTGCCTCTGACATTATTCTTTTTTTTTAAAATAAATTTATTTATTTATTATTTTTGGCTGTGTTGGGTCTTCGTTGCTGCACGTGAGCTTTCTCTAGTTGCGGAAAGCGGGGGCTACTATTCGTTGCAGTGTGCAGGCTTCTCATTGCAGTGGCTTCTCTTGCAGAGCACAGGCTCTAGGCGTGCGGGCTTCAGTAGTTGTGGCTCGCAGGCTCTAGAGTGCAGGCTCAGTAGTTGTGGCGCACGGGCCTAGTTGCTCCGTGGCATGTGGGATCCTCCCGGACCAGGGCTCGAACCCGTGTCGCTTGCATTGGCAGGCAGATTCTTAACCACTGAGCCACCAGGGAAGCCCTGACATTATTCTTATAAAGGTTTAAGCATGCAAACACCATAGCCGAAGGCAGAACATTGGCTAACAAATATTAGCCAACAAATTTTAATATTACCCCAAGTAAGGAAATAAAAGTGAGCATATATACAATGGTCAAGGAAACAGTGACATGCTACAACATTTTAAATTGTCATTTTTCCAATTAGAAACTCTATAATGCTTTAATAGGAATAAGAAGGTAATCTACAACATTTCATTGACTTTATATACTCACATGAATGGAAGGAACCTGGAAGAGTCATCTATACCTCCTTGTTTCCACATAAGACTATGTAAATCTTGTGCAGAGAAAAGATATTTTTGCTAACTGTTAAGACTTCTGGGAAAAACAATACCTTCAGGCCCCCTATGGTAATCAGCTTCCAAGATGGCCAGTGATCCCTGCCTCCTGGTATTCATGTCCCCATGTAGACTTCTCCCACAACTGAATAGGTAAACAATGGGATGTAGCAAAACGACAGTGAGACTTCCAAGGTCATAAAAGTCATTGCCATAAAAGACATTGCCTTAATCTCTTGAATCACGTGCCTTGGGAAAAGCCAGAAGATTCTGGCTACTCATTACAACCTCTGCGTTTCCTTCCTCTACCTCTCAGCTTTTTCACAATGAAAATAGCTTTAGTTTCTTTTTTTTAAAGATTTATTTATTTTTTTAAATTTTACTTTATTTATCTTTGGCTGCAACCAGTCTTAGTTGCAGCACACAGGATCTTTGTTGAGGCATGCAGGATATTTTGTTGCAGCATGCAGGCTCTTCGTTGTGGTGCGTGGGCTTCTCGCTAGTTGTGGCGTGTGGGTTTTCTCTTCACTAGTTGTGGCATGCAAGCTCCAGAGTGCGTGGGCTCTGTAGTTTGCAGCACACAGGCTCTCCAGTTGAGGCGCATGAGCTCAGTAGATGTGGCACGCGGGCTTAGTTGCCCTGTGGCATGTGGGATCTTAGTTCCCTGACCAGGGATTGAACCCGCATCCCCTGCACTGCAAGGTGGATTCTTTACCGCTGGACCACCGGGGAAATCCCAGCTTTAGTTTATTTCTGAGTGTTTTTTTTTTAAACTAACACGTGTTCACTATTATAAATTCAAATGGTTCAGAAAAGTATAGGAAGAAAGAAAAATCACCTGGAATCCCACCACCTTAAGATAAACATGATTAATATTCTGGTCATCATCTTTTAATACATCTCTATATGTGTATAAATACAATTTTATGTAAACGGTATACCATTTGTACATACTGTTCTTCTTTGTGGACACTAGTGTGATTTTCTCACTATTTATTTGTAAATTTATACACTGTATTTAGACATATATGAATATATCACAGTTTATTATTCACCCTTTGTCCTCTAGATGGGCATTCACTTTGTTTATGAGTTTTTGCAATAAATTGCAATAAATAATATTGCAATAAATACTGTACATATATGCTTATTTTCTGGTGTTTATACTTCTGTGACATTGATTTCTCCTTTCCACCAGCAATGTGTACAGAACCTTTTCCTCCAAAATTTTTGCCTGTAGCAGGCACAATCACTTCTCATGGATTTTTGCTAATCAGTGGGTGAGCAGTTATATGAAGATCCAGAAGGGGGTAGTCCCTGTGCCCAGTGCCCTAGGCTTCATGGATGAGGCATCACTGGTAGGGCATATACTTTTCAGAACGGATTACTGTTAACATTTCTGGAAAGCACTTCAGCCCGTTTGGGGTTGAACACTGCTCTAGTCCACCGTAAGCTCAGTAACAGATCTACTTGGGTCAGGCAGACCTTCGTACGTCATGCTCTGTCTCCCAGGTCACATACACTGCCTCTGTGGGGGGCAAGCACCCACAAGAGTGTTAGCATGAATTGCGCTGGGGTGCCTTCACCAGCCAGATCAGGAGGACAGAGTGGCAGAAGAGGGAAAAAGAGAAAAACCTTAGGCCTCAGAGGAGAGCTGCAATCCACAACAAAGAAGTCCCCAGAATTGTGGTACAAACCTGATCCAAGAAACATCCAGTCTGAGCAAGCCAGAGCATAACAAGGAATGAGGAATTGAGGGTACCGGCTGAAAGTAGAAGTGGGAAGTCACTTCTAGAAAAACTTACTATTCAGCAAAGGACATTGAGAGGGAGTATACTTCTGGAAAAAGTGTCCATAGCTGGAGTAAAGACAGGACCCAGGGATGCTTGAAAACTAGAAAAACCTCAGGAAAGGGGGACCACACAGGAAGATGGACTTAGTTTAAGCAAGGAAGGTACAAGAAAGGCTCAGAAGCTGCTGGGCCCTAGGAGTCCTTAACTCTCCAGGAGCTCCTCTCTCTAAGCCCGACATGCTGGCCACTGGAAGGTCCTCCCCTTCTGCAGGGGGCTTCTACAGGTTCTGCAGAGAGCAGGGTAGAGCAAGGCAGCAGGCCCACAGCGTGACCACCGCAGAGCTGGGGCAAAGCCAGAACACCCACAGCATCTGTGCACACACATTGTTTCCTTCTTGTTCCTGTAACCTTTCCAAATGGCATTTACACGAAATCCATCTTTTCGATGGTTTTTAATTCATACGGTGCGGTGAGCTTCTATGATTAAAATCCATCATGCTCATTAAAGCTGCTTCTTCAGCTCTTGCCTGGAGAAAACTGAAGCCTGTGGAGGCCTGAAAGCAGCTGCAAATGTGCCAGCAGGGTCAGCCTCCAAGAAAGAACTCTGACCACTGACACAGGGTATCCTCAGAGAATGGCAAAAATACAAATTAAAATAAAAAGGAGAAAACATTTCCCACCACTAGTTAGTGAAAATAAAATTTATAAGATCAAGTATTAAAGGGTATGGGGATAGAAACATTTTATATGTTTTTGGTGGGTAAGTAGATCGCTATAGTGAATGAAAAGTAACCTGGCAGTATCTACTAAATGCATGTACCTTGACCAGTCCTACTTTTGTGAAACTATCCTACAAATAAAAGGATCAATATATAAGGCTGTACACTGAGCTATGTTTGCTGAAGGATTGCTGACCATGACCTCAAAATTGAAAACAACCTGAATGCCCATCATTAGGATAAACTGTGGCATGTCCCTATAGGAAGATAGAGAAATATATAGAAAGATACACCCCAGGCTGTCAACATTGATTACTTGAAGCAAAGTGGAATGGGCGGATGGCATAATACATGTGTGTAACTTAATTTGTTTCTAAACTAAATAAGTGAAAGGGAAAATATGTTTGCTCACACACACCTCTCTATGTCTATCCAGCCTGGTATGATGCTGAAAACGTCAGCATTAGGGGTTAATTTTTCTATTTCCCAAAGTCTATTGTTAAAATACAGATATTTCTGGGTTTTTTGGCCCTTACCACCTGGGGAAATGATGTTTTGCTTGCTTTGCGGCAGCGACTGCAGGCTGAGGGGAACTTCCTTTCCTAGGACAGGTAGGCACCTATGTGGGAAAGAGAGGGGCAAAGGCACTCCCTGGCTCCTAGCCTGACAGACATGCACGTTGCTGACACTGAGGGAGAGACAATGAGAGGAGAGGTGGATGGGGCCGGCATCTCCCACCTTTGCCTGAGGCCACTGTGACGTTGGATGCTGCTCAGGCTTCCTTCCTGGTTCACTGGGGGTGGAGTTGGCCCTCTGCCAGCTGAAAGGGCAGCGGATGGACTGGGACCTCGAGGGGGTCCAGGGAGGCACAGACTAAGCATCGACTGAGACAGTAACAGGGATCAAAGGTGCCAGACATGGTTTCTTGCAATCAATTCGGGGAACAGGACAAGTAATCATAAAAGTGTGATTTTCCTCAGCTCCAATAAAATGAAAATGCCTGCCTTTGTTGTGAAGAGCCAGGAGGCTCAAAAAGGAGTTAGAGGAGACATCGGCATGCCCCACGGGCAAACAAACCACTGCTTCCACCCTGATGCGAAACTGAGGGCAGAGACCTTTAGCCTGGACGAGAATATAGCAAAACTGCCCTCCCACCACATCGCCTGTGGGCCTGTTCGTCCAGGCTGGAGTAACTGGAGTGGAAGCAGAGGGTGCTGATGTTGGGAAGAATGACAGCTCACCAGCATTCAGCGAGCACTTCCTCCCTAAGGCTTTACATGCACCATGCGCACTTTATAAGAACCCCATGAGATAGGTTCTGTTTAATCCCACTTTACAGATAAAGAAACTAAGGCACTGAGCGGTTATGTCATTTGCCCAAGTTTATAGAAATAAGAAGTGGTGGAGCTGGAATTTAGTCCCAAGCAGTCAGACTCCAAAGTCTAGGATGAAACCACCACACCAAACTGCCTCCGTAGGAAGAGACAGCACCTGATACTGCTACCCTGGATGCTAAGAACAAGGACCGAAGATTCATTCCTGGAAATTATCTCACCTCTGGTGGAATGGATTTACGAAAAACCTTGGCTTAAAGAAGGGAGCTATGAGATGAGAAAAAAATGCCAAAATTCCAGGTGAGATGTGCGTGCAGGAAACAAGGAGTTCACAAGCATAACCAATGCTCTGGGATGGAATCTAGGAAGGTCCTATAGAGTGAGGTTGCAGCTGTCTGCAGGGAAAAGTAACTCACCCTGGGATGGCAGGGTGAGCTTAGGACACACCCAGAAGGGACTTGAAAGTATAAGTTGATTGAGAATAGCTGCTAGTAAGCCAAACCTATATGGTGGAATTTGTTTAGACTACTTTCCCTGTTATACTGCGTATTCACGTATTGCTTTGACTTTATTGGCACTGCCCTCACCTCACCTGAAAACTTGGCAACCTGGTTTTACAGCTCCAACACACAGACTTTAAACACCTCCCTCAAGGACAAAGTTGGCCCCTTTCTGAGTCCCCATCTCTTCTCTCTGAGCAGGAACCACTCTGCTGCCTACCACATCCAGCAACTCTACTCCTAAGCATATACCCAAGAGAAATGAAATCACAAGTCCACAGAAAAATTTGTACACCACTGTTCATAGCAGCACTATTCATAACAGCCCCGAAGTGGAAACAACCCAAATGTTCATCAACTGACGGACAAAGATAATGTGGTATATCCATACAAAGGAGTATTATTCAGCCATAAAAAGGAATAAAGTTCTGATACATGCTACAACATACATGAACTCAAAAACATATGCTAAGTGAAAAAGCCAGTCACAAAAGACCACATATTATATGAGTCCATCTGTATGATATGTCCGCAATAGGCAAGTTCATAGAGACAGAAAGTAGATTAGTGGTTGCCTAGGGCTAGGGGTTAAGGGGCAATGGGGAGCGACTGCTAATGAGTATGGGGTTTTTCGGGCTGAAGAAAATGTTCCAAAACTGACTGTGGTGATGGTTGCCCAACTCCGTGAATATGCTAAAAACCATTGACTTGTACATTCTAAAAAGGTGAATTGTCTGGTAAGTGAATTATGTCTCAATAAAGCTGTTATTGAAAAAAAAAAAAGACTCAGTCAGTGTGTGCCTGAAGGTGTGGGGCACAGAAATGAGGGAAGAATTTTTTTTTTGCGGTACGCGGGCCCCTCACTGTTGTGGCCTCTCCCGTTGCGGAGCACAGGCTCCGGACACGCAGGCTTAGCGGCCATGGCTCACGGGCCCAGCCACTCCGTGGCATGTGGGATCTTCCCGGACCGGGGCACGAACCCGCGTCCCCTGCATCGGCAGGTGGACTCTCAACCACTGCGCAAACAGGGAAGCCCGGAAGTCTTAATATATATTTAATTACATGTCCCTTAAAGGTTGCGTTTAGTGGCTGTTTTGCAGGGAATGTGGTCTCCTGAATCAGAATATAAAGACAGCTGGCACAGAAATGTGTCTGGCATCTCAGACATAGGCTCCAATTTCATGCACCCGAGGAATGTGACATTGCTCCCTCACTGGGTGAGCCTCCTGCTCCCCGGGAAGCCACAAAACAGGGCAGCAATTAAACATACGAAGTGTTTTGCTTTGAAGATATTCTCTCTCTCTCTCTCTCTCTCACTAACCTGCTCACACGCACACACAGGGAAAGCCCATTTTCTACTACTTCTCCCCAGATGTTATAGTAGAAGTACCCTCTCTCTGTCTCCTCCTTTCACAGTTCAGCAAACAACTTATTCATTTCATAAGAGCAAACTTGTTGCAACCCACTAATAACAAATCACAGGCATAATTAGAACCCCAAGCCTAGCATAGCTAATTCTCTTACTAAAAAAAGAGTCTGGTTATGAATATTTTTCATAAAATTAAAGGATAATTACTTAGAGTTCTAAATCCACTGATGGGCAAAAAGCTATAAAATTAAGGTGAAAACAAAAACCTTACATTCCACAAAGATTTATTATGAGGAAGAAGTCAACCAACTGTTCTCCATTTTCAGAGGCTTGAACAAGAGAAAACAGGAATCGATTGCATCAAAGATATTTTTTTAAAAATAAAAAGTAATATTTTGTCCTTAAGGATGCTTAAGCCCTTGAATAAACTTCATGGAAAGGCTACGAAATCTCCCTTCCTTTAGGGTTGTATCATTGTTATCACTTAAGGTTAGATTTGGCTAAACAAGAAATAGTAGCATAAGCAAGGCAAAAAAGTGTTTCTGTCTCATATAAAAATCCAGAGACTGTCCAGGGCTGCTTACAGAGGCTCTGCCCAACAAAATCTTCAACATCTTTCCAGTTCACCATTCCACCATCCCAAATAGGGGGGCCCCATTTCTCATAGTCCAAGGCAGCAACTAAAACTCTGTGAAACACATCAGTATTTCAGGCAGCAGAGTGGAAGAAGGGATGAAGCTGGGAAAGTGACAGCATGTGTCAACTGTCTTTAAGGAAAATTTCAGGAAGCTATCATGTGATGCTTTGCACTGGTTACAGGACCACACTGGTTGCCATGGAGCCTGTCTTTACTCTGAGCAGCCTGTGCCTATCTAAAAATCAGGGTTTCCATTGTTATGGAAAGAGCGGGAAAGGCTGCTAGAGAACAACGCACAGTCTCTGCCACTGTCTTCAACACTCATCTCTTTTACTTTGGGCAGTTACTTCAAAAGGCTTTTCTTTTTATAAAAAGTCTACAGAGACAGAGAGAGAAAGAAAGGAATTTTTCACACTTTGTATACTCAGAGACATTTAAGTACCTCCCTATTATCTACACTTTGGGATTAATTTTTACCTTTGTTCTTCTGCTTTAGGTTTGAGAAGGGATGCAATTATCCTAGCCCCAAAATAGCCAGAATATTATCAAGTAAGTACAGGATAAATAACCAATAAATAAAACTATAAAAATTAAATAAATAAGCAAAAAAATGAACAAACCAAAAACTCCTTATTGTCAAGACCTTACACTTAATGCACACCTGAGGCAGTCCACGTGTGACATCAAACAACCACTTAAATGGGCTACACTGCTGAATCTGGTAGGTTCCAGCTGAACTCCTTGGGCAGAACCAGCTCTTAGAGAGGATGTTTCTATTTGCAGTAACTCATGTAGGTCCAGACTATCAATCTCCAGGCCAGTGGAGAAAGTGGACTGTTCATGACCTCTGTCAGTTTTAGATGAGTAAACTTTGGTTTAAATTACGCTGTTTTGGGGCCTCCCTGGTGGCGCAGTGGTTGGGGGTCCGCCTGCCGATGCAGGGGATACGGGTTCGTGCCCCGGTCTGGGAGGATCCCATATGCCGTGGAGCGGCTGGGCCCGTGAGCCATGGCCGCTGGGCCTGCGCGTCCGGAGCCTGTGCTCCGCAGCGGGAGAGGCCACGACAGTGAGAGGCCCGCATACCGCAAAAAGAAAAAAAAAAAAAAAAAAAAAAATTACGCTGTTTTAAATAATGTATAAAGTGCTTTATATATACATATGTATATATATATAATTATAAATACAGATATATAATTATTGTCTCAACAAATAGATTTTATTTATTAATAATTAATAACAATAATAAGGATGTAATAAATACTTGGCCCTAGAGACATATACAGATTTTCTTTTTATAAAGTACACACTACTTTAAACAATGATATATCGTGATACCTAGGCAGTCATTGTGGAATTATTTTTATCTGAGATTATCATTTAGTTTATTACTAAAGTCAATTAAAGCAAATATCTGTGAAGTCATCCTAATTGCACAGGCTAATTATGACAATGCACACTCATCTGCCGTCCTGTGCTGGAAGGGCGATAATCAGAGCTGCCACATCCCCACCAGATCATAATACTTCCACAACACATTTTTACCTCTCCGTGTTATCTCTTCCTTTGCTATGTGTAAGTTCACACTCTTATCATCTGATTGAAATATGGTGTTCCTGACTCACCATATAATATAGGACCTTGGACCACTCTGTATCAGGAGGACTCTGGTCCCATAGCCCCTCCCTGACCCCCTTTGTTCAAGAAAGAAGAATTCGGAGACTTTATGAGAAACTTCAGCCAGTGCCTTGAACCCAAGGAGATGAAAAGAGACAAATTTCTGGGAATTTGGGGGAAGAAGGAGATAATCTCAAGACACTGTCAGATGTGGAATCAGAGTCTGATGGTTGAAATGGAAAAGGAAATAAGTGTGGCTCTCACATGGGCATCCAGACTTTGGAAAGCAAATGTGAAATGTCCCATTTGAATTTGAAGAGGGCTGGTGCCCTGCAAGTAGGGGACGAAAACCAGCACAAAATAGCCTCACTGGTATGTATTTAAAAGGTAATTTATAAACAAGAAAAATAAGAAAAAATATACTTCTAAATCATTACTTTTATTACCCTTAGTTTGGGCCATTGCTAGACTAACTAGGCATTCAATTTAATCCTGAATATTAAGAGGCCCTACTGTCCAGCCACTCCCACCACCATAACCACCACCACCACCATGAAAACTGCTGCCAACTGAAGCAGAGCTCCAGATCAGCCCCAGTGACAGTGAATCAAACCAGCACTCCCAGAATCACATTTTGCATGTTAGCCCACATCTGGAGTTTGAACTTACCAGCCGACTGACAGAGCACTAGCACTCTCTGCTTGTGCAAAAGATTATTATATAAGCGTAGCTCTGCCTGAGGTGGGAAAAAAGCCTAATTCCCAGCTAAGATGTCATCTGGATTTAAAATGCAATAAATCTCTTTCTAGAGTAGATATGATTTTTAAAATACCAGACATCCGATGGCAGCAGGTGCAGTTAACAGGAAAGAAAATGCTGACTTCAACAACAAAAAAATGGCTTAAAGATCTGGAAATTTAGCCCTGTTTCAGAATATAGGGTAGCAAGTACTCTCTTCTATGTGATTTTGACTCACTTCACTCATTTAATTTTCCCTTCAATCCTAGGGGAGGCCTGTAAAGCTGAGAGCAAAAGCTGTTAAGCTGCTATGAAGATATTATTCTGTCATTTTCCACTCAAGTTCTCTTTCCACTGCTGAAAGTAGAAAGAATAGCATCAGTAAAGTGTCAGGGGGATTGCTACTATTGCTCTTCTAAATTTTACCCAAACCTTAATGTCACACAATTAACAGAATGATAGTATATGATAAAGCCCTTCAAAGTCCCAAATATTTTTTTCACGGCCCTTCCAACTAGAAGTAAAATCAGATACAGATTTCCCCCGATATCCTCTGGACATCACCTAAATAGTATAGAACAAGTGAAAAGTGGTCCTCTAATGTCAGGATTCATGAATATGACACGGGGTGCTTGTAAAAATGTACTTTCCTGGTCCTCTCCCTGAATCTGCTGATTCATAGTCTATGGCGTTGGGCCTAGGAATCTGTATTTAATAAGCCCCCAAGTGATCTTGGGAAGGTAATTTCAGACCACACTTTGGGAAACCCTGCTATATAATGTGTATTTCACCTCAACCCACATTATATAGCTGTCAGTTTAGCTTTTCACCTACCCTAGTATCCAAATCACAACTAGACAGTGTTCATGGTTCTACCACTGACACAGGGTCAGACAAGGCGGGTGGGGGCAGGGAGCAATGAACAGAGATCAAGCAATCTTCTTTCAAACTGGTCCTAGTAACCCACTGGGAGCTCCTCCACCTCACCCACCCCTGACTGAAAAAAAAATAGATTGGGTGAGAATTTGGAGCAAGAACCAATAGGACACATAGATCCTGACCCAGGGAGTACCCATCCTTTTCCTTGGTTTGCTGCCTTAAGGACAACATACATTAGCAAGCCCTCAACTGTACAAGGCGTTGAAGAATTGAACTTGGACAGCCCAGCAATGATCTCAAACCACTCCGATGCCCTCTCAACCTCTTCCTCCCCCAGATCCAACCAGAAAACGTGCTGGGATAACTCTCAGACTCTTCTAGGGTGACCAACCATCCTCGTTTTCTCAGGACAGAGGGAATTTGCAGGATGCAGGACTTCCCCTGCAGAAACTAGGAAAATCCAGGGCAAACTGAGATGAGATATCTGACTTCAGTTGTAAACAGGGGTCACAACTTGTCACCAGTCATGCTGACCCGCCCCTACTTGACACAGATAATTTCTCCATCCTCACCTGGTTTGGAACTACTTTAAACATAACTCATTCTCTGGCCGGAAGCCAATTATTGGAAACAGAACTGGATCTCTATACCATTTCAGGGTGGTCCTCATGTAACAAATTCAATAAAGACATTAAAAATGGCCCACATCAAAAAATAATAAAATAATAAATCACAGCAAGATCCTTTTGGACCCACCTCCTAGAGAAATGGAAATAAAAACAAAGATAAACAAATGGGACCTAATGAAACTTCAAAGCTTTTGCACAGCAAAGGAAACCATAAACAAGACCAAAAGACAACCCTCAGAATGGGAGAAAATATTTGCAAATGAAGCAACTGACAAAGGATTAATCTCCAAAATTTATAAACAGCTCATGCAGCTCAATAGCAAAAAAACAAACAACCCAATCCAAAAATGGGCAGAAGACCTAAATAGGCATTTCTCCAAAGAAGATATACAGACTGCCAACAAACACATGAAAGAATGCTCAACATCATTAATCATCAGAGAAATGCAAATCAAAACTACAATGAGATATCATCTCACACCAGTCAGAATGGCCATCATCAAGAAATCTAGAAACAATAAATGCTGGAGAGGGTGTGGAGAAAAGGGAACACTCTTGCACTGCTGGTGGGAATGTGAATTGGTACAGCCACTATGGAGAACAGTATGGAGGTTCCTTAAAAAACTAAAAATAGAACTACCATATGACCCAGCAATCCCATTACTAGGCATATACCCTGAGAAAACCATAATTCAAAAAGAGACATGTACCAAAATGTTCATTGCAGCTCTATTCACAATAGCCCGGAGCTGGAAACAACCTAAGTGTCCATCATCGGATGAATGGATAAAGAAGATGTGGCACATATATACAATGGAATATTACTCAGCCATAAAAAGAAACGAAACTGAGCTATTTGTAATGAGGTGGATAGACCTAGAGTCTGTTATACAGAGTGAAGTAAGTCAGAAAGAGAAAGACAAATACCGTATGCTAACACACATATACGGAATTTAAAAAAAAAAAAAAATGTCATGAAGAACCTAGGGGTAAAACGGGAATAAAGACACAGACCTACTTGAGAATGGACTTGAGGATATGGGGAGGGGGAAGGGTAAGCTGTGACAAAGCGAAAGAGAGGCATGGACATATATACACTACCAAACGTGGGGTAGATAGATGGTGGGAAGCGGCCGCATGGCACAGGGAGATCAGCTCGGTGCTTTGTGACCGCCTGGAGGGGTGGGATGGGGAGGGTGGGAGGGAGGGAGATGCATGAGGGAAGGGATGTGGGAACAGATGTATGTGTATGACTGATTCACTTTGTTATAAAGCAGAAACTAATAAAAATAATAATAATAATAATAAAATAAAATAACATAAAATAGAAAATACCCAATCTGAAATAGGAGAGAAAGTAGATTGAAAAAAGTGATCCAAGGCTCAGGGATCTGTGTAACTATAATAAAAGATCTAACATTCATGTCATTGGAATTCTGGAAGCAGAGGCAAAAGATAGCGAGGCTGAAAAAGTACTTGAAGAAATAATGGCTAAAAATTTTCCATATTTTGCAAAAGACATAAATATACAGATTCCAGTAGAGTAAACCCAAAAGAAGATAATCTCAAGGAAGTCCACACCAACACACATCATTGTCAAATTTCTGAAAACTAAAGACAGGGACAAAAATCTTGGAAACAGTAAACAAGAGAAAAATGAAACCTTATTACCTATAGTGAAAAAACAATTAGAATAAAAGCGGATTTTTTCACGACAAATCATGGAGGCCAGAAACAAGTGGCACATCACTTTCCAGTGCTGAAAGAAAAGAACTGTCAAACCAGAATCATATATCTAGTGAAAATATCCTTTAAGAATAAACGGCAGGCAGACCTACTCTAAAAGGATGACTAAAGAAATTTCTCTTAAATAGAAAGGAAATGATAAAGGGTGGAATCTTGGATTTTCAAGAAGAAAGAAAAAAATGTAAACAGTATAATATAGGAAAATACATTTTTCTTCTCAAGATTTCAAAATTGTGTTTGATGGTTGAAATAAAAAATTGTAACACCAATCTGGTTCTAAATGTATACAGAGGAAATATTCACAAGGATTATACTATAAATGCAGAAGGGCAAAGGAGATAAAATTTCTATACCATGAACTGGTAAAATGATGGCACCAATAGACTGTGAGAAGTTGTATGTATGTAATATAATGCCTACAGCAACCACTAAAAAATCTATACAAAGGGATACATTCAAAAACACTATAGATAAATATAAATGGAATTCTAAAAAATGACCAAGAAATCAACAGGAAAGCAGGAAAATGAGAGAAACAAAAAACTGAGAGAACAAAAAGAAAACAAAAAAATAAAATGTCAGACTTAAGCCTTAACATATCAATAATTACATTAAATGCAAATGATCCAAATAAACCAATTAAAAGACAGAGACTGGCAAACAGAATAAAAAAATATGACCCAACTACACACTATCTTCAAGAAACTCATTTCAGGGCTTCCCTGGTGGGGCAGTGGTTGAGAGTCCACCTGCCGATGCAGGGGACGTGGGTTCGTGCCCCGGTCCAGGAGGATCCCACATGCTGCGGAGCGGCTGGGCCCGTGAGCCATGGCCGCTGAGCCTGCGCATCCGGAGCCTGTGCTCCGCAACAGGAGAGGCCACAACAGTGAGAGGCCCATGTACCGCAAAACAAACAAACAAACAAACAAAAAGAAACTCATTTCAAATATAATGATATACATGGGTTGAAAGTAAAAGGAAGGGAAAATACATATCATGCAAACATCAAAGAAAACAGGAGTGGCTATATTAATATCATATAAAGTAGACTTCAGAACTACAATAACAAAAATTACCAGAGACAGAGAGGAACACCATATAATGATGAAAGAGTAAATCCAGCAAGAAGACATAGTGATCTTAAATGAATATGCATCAAAGAACAAAATATGTGAATCAAAAACTTCCAGAGCTGAAAAGAGAAATAGACAAATCCACAGTTATAGTTGGAGACTTCAACACCTCTCTTTCAAGCAACTGATAGAACAACTAGACAGAAAAATCTGTGAGAATATAGAAGAATTCAATATACTATTGATCAACAGGATCTAATCAACATTTATAGAACACTCTGTCCAACAATAGCAGAATACACATTCTTTTCAAGTGCTAATGGAACATATATCAAGATAGACCATAGCCATAGCCATAAAAAAAAACCTTCAATAATTCTTTAAAAATTGAAATTATAGGGACTTCCCTGGTGGTCCAGTGGTTAAGAATCCACCTTCCAATGCAGGGGACACAGGTTCGATCCCTGGTTGGGGAGCCAGGATCCCACATGCTGCAGGGCAACTAAGCCCACGCACCACAACTATTGAGCCCACGTGCTCTGGAGCCCATGCACCACAACTAGAGAGAAGCCCACAGGCTGCAACGAAGAGCCCATGCACCACCATGAAAGATCCCGCATGCCACGACAAAGATCCCTGCGTGCTGCAACTAAGACCCAACACAACCAAATCAATTTAAAAACTAAATTAAAATTTTATTTTTAGGGCTTCCCTGGTGGCACAGTGGTTGAGAGTCTGCCTGCTGATGCAGGGGACATGGGTTCGTGCCCCGGTCCGGGAAGATCCCACATGCCGCGGAGCGGCTGGGCCCGTGAGCTATGGCCGCTGAGCCTGCGCGTCCGGAGCCTGTGCTCCGCAATGGGAGAGGCCACAACAGTGAGAGGCCTGTGTACTGCAAAAAAAAAAAAAAAAAAAAAAAATTATTTTTAAATTGTAGAGTGTATTCTCTGACCACAATGGAATCAAACTAGAAATTGATAAGAGAAATAAAACAAAAATCTCCAAACACTTGCAAACTAAATAATACATTTCTGAATAACCTCTGGGTCAAAGAGGGAGTCCCAAGGTAAATCAAAGGATATGCTGAACTAAATGAAAATGAAAACACAACATATTAAAAAAAATACAACATATCAAAAGTTGTAGGACACACCAAAACAGTGCTGAGACAGAAATTTATAGCACTAAGAGCTTACATTAGAAAAGACGAAAAGTCTCAGATTGGTAATCTTAGCTCCCAACTAAAGAACCTACAAAAAGAGGAGCAAAATAAACACAAAACAAGAAGAAGAAAGGAAATAAAGATGAGTAGCAATCAGTGACATTTAAAACAGAAAAACAACACAGAAAATCAATGAAATGAAGAGCTGGTTCTTTGAAAAGATCAATAAAATTGACAAACCTCTAACAAGAATAACAAAGGAGGGACTTCCCTGGTGGCGCAGTGGTTAAGAATCCGCCTGCCACCCAGCAATCCCACTACTGGGCATATACCCTGAGAAAACCATAATTCAAAAAGAGTAATGTACCACAATGTTCATTGCAGCTCTATTTACAATAGCCAGGACATGGAAGCAACCTAAGTGTCCATCAACAGATGAATGGATAAAGAAGATGTGGCACATATATACAATGGAATATTACTCAGCCATAAAAAGAAGTGAAATTGAGTTATTTGTAGTTAGGTGGATGGACCTAGAGACTGTCATACAGAGTAAAGTAAGTCAGAAGGAGAAAAACAAATACCATATGCTAACACATATATATGGAATCTAAAAAAAACCCACAAAAAACTGGTTCTAATGAACCTAGGGGGCAGGACAGGAATAAAGATGCAGACATAGAGAATGGACTTGAGGACATGGGGAGGGGGAAGGGTAAGCTGGCACAAAATGAGAGAGTGGCATGGACATATATACACAACCAAATGTAAAATAGATAGCTAGTGGGAAGCAGCTGCATAGCACAGGGAGATCAGCTCGGTGCTTTGTGTTTACCTAGAGGGGTGGGATAGAGAGGGTGGTAGGGAGATGCAAGAGGAAGGAGATATGGGGATGTATGTATACATATAGCTGAATCACTTTGTTTTACAGCAGAAACTAACACACCATTGTAAAGCAATTATACTCCAATAAAGATGTTAAAAAAAAAAAGACCCAAGGCAGCTAAAAATAAATTAAAAAAAAATTAAAAGAAAAAAAGAATAACAAAGGAAAAAGAGAAGACACACATTACCAATATCAGGAATGAAACAGGGGATATCAATAGACTGTGCAGACATCAAAAGCAGAGTAAGGAAATTTCTCCATACACATAAAACTGACAACTTAGATGGAACGGGCCAACTCCTCAAGAAACAAAAATTACGGGCTTCCCTGGTGGCGCAGTGGTTGGGAGTCTGCCTGCCGATGCAGGGGACACGGGTTCGAGCCCTCGTCTGGGAGGATCCCGCGTGCCGCGGAGCGACTGGGCCCGTGAGCCACAATTGCTGAGCCTGCGCGTCTGGAGCCTGTGCTCCGCAACGGGAGGGGCCGCGATAGTGAGAGGCCCGCGCACCGCGATGAAGAGTGGCCCCCGCTTGCCACAACTAGAGAAAGCCCTCGCACAGAAACGAAGACCCAACACAGCCATAAATTAATTAATTAATTAATTAATTTAAAAATAATAATAATAAAAAAAATAAAATAAAATAGCTGCCGATCTAGAGAGTAAGACTGGGGAGTAGAGCAGGTTTGGTTTAAAAAAAAAAAAAAAGAAAGAAACAAAAATTACAACAGTTTATACAATATGGAACAGATCATCTGAACAGTCTTATAACTAATAAGGAAATTTAACTTGTACTTTAAAAACTTCCCCAAAAAGACATCTCCAGGCCCAGTCAGTGTCACTGGAGAATTTTACCAAATGCTTAAAAGTTAACATCAATTCTACACAATCTCTTGTAGAATCTTCAATAGAAGAGGAAGGAACACTTCCCAATTCATTTTACGAAGCTAGTATTATCCTGATATCAAAAACCAAAGAATGTACAAAAAGAAAGAAAGGAAGGAAGGGTGAGAGGGAGGAAGGGAGGGGAAGAGAGACAGAGAGAGAATTACAGAGCAACATCCCTCATGAATATATACACAAAAATCCTTAACAAATATTAGCAAACAGAATTCAGCAATATATAAAAATAATTATGCGTCATTCCCAAGACTACTTCAACATTTGAAAATCAATGTAATCTCCTATATTAACACACTAAAGAAGAAAGATCATGATTATATCAGTCAGTGAAGAAAAGGCATGTAACAACTTTCAACACCCATTAAAGATAATAAGTCTCACAAAAATAGGAATAGAGAGGAACTTTCTCAACTTGATAAAGAACACTTACCAAAAATCTACAGCTTACATTACAGTTAATGGTGAAAGACTGAACGCTTTCCCCCTAAGATCAGAAGCAATTAAAGCATGTCCACTATTACCACTCTTCAAAATAATGCTAAAAGTTCTAGACATACATACTATATATCAATAGTATGATTCCATCTATACAACATCTTTGAAAAGACAAAAATTATGGAAATGAAGACTAGATTAGTTGTTGCTAGGGGCTAAGGTGAGGCCTGTGGTGGAAGGGAAGTAGTTCTCATTATAAAAGGCCTTGTAGGGGCTTCCCTGGTGGCGCAGTGGTTGGGAGTCCACCTACCAATGCAGGGGATGCGGGTTCGTGCCCCGGTCCGGGAGGATCCCACATGCCGCAGAGCGGCTGGGCCCGTGAGCCATGGCCGCTGAGCCTGCGCGTCCGGAGCCTGTGCTCCGCAACGGGAGAGGCCACAGCAGTGAGAGGCCCGTGTACGGCAAAAAAAAAAGTCCTTTTGGTGATGAAAATGTCCTGTATCTTGGTGTAGAGATGTCAATATCCTAGTTGTGATATTATACTAAAATCACGAAAGATCTGACTGACCATTTGGGAAAACTGGGTACGTGGGATCTCTGTATTATTTCTTAGAACTACATGTCAATCAACAGTTATCTCAAAATAAAATGTTTAATTTCAAATATGTATCTCATCCTGTCAGCTGCGAGGAGAATGAATGGTAAAAAGCAGGAGTAGCGAGAGTGAGCCCACTTAGGAGAACATGAAGTCATCCAGGCAGGAGATGACTGTCCTAAAACTACCATGGTGGGAGTTGAAACAGAAATGGGTAGATTTGGGATGTATTGTGGAGGTATAATCAATAGTATTTGCTGATGGGTTACCTGTGGAGCGTGAAAGAAAGAGAAAAGTGAAAAATGACTCCTGGATTTCCTACTTGAACAACTGACTAGATAATGGTGTCACAAACTGAGATGAGGAAGAGTCTGTTCACAGACATTTGGGATTTGAGACTATTGTTCACTTAGTTTATCCTCCTCTTGAACAACATTCACATTTTGGATGTAAATATTTGCCCCTATAAGAGCTTCCAAGGTTCAACACAGGTTATGTTGCTTTGAATGAAACCAATGAAGAAAATATAAGCCTGAAAAGACCAGAAACAAGAAAGCACTGCTGAGTCAGAAACCCTTGTTTCCACCATTTCTTCAAGAATTGGGATACCAGAGCAAGAGAGAGTAAGACAGTTTTCCTCACCCTGAAGTTGTAAATCAACTATTTCAGGTGAACTGTCTACTTAAAATTTTATTTTTTTCCACTCAAACTGATGTTCTAGTTGAGGTGTTTTCTTCCCGATGCTTCACCTAGTTAAAAATAATTGGAGGGCCTAACACAAAAGGCAGATGATCATGGAGCATCAGAGAACTTATTTCCTCCAAGGCACAAGATGAAGACCTGGCACTTAAACACATGCTGGGCTCACTCTTTCTCTAAGGCAGTGCTGGATTCTCATCCATAAACATCAACTCTTGTTTTCCTTAGGAACAGGGGTCAGTGGGCTGCAGCCCCTGGTTGTCATAGCAACTGCAATTTCACACACGGAAATGTTTTGCTCAGAACACAGACTCGGAGTAGCACTTTTTTTTTTTTTTTGAGCATGTATTTTAGCACAGGAAGGATTTGATGCCATTTCCAGTCATCTCTTCCATCTCGAACATGTTTCTCTTCTAAAATGTCACAGTGACTGAAGACCAAGACCAAAAAAGGATTTCCAGATTTCTCCCTTAATTAGACTTTTCATCATAATTGCTCCCTTGGCTGTATCTGCCCTTGAACAGTTTCCTTTTGGTATTGTGGTCCAAGGGTATCATAAGGCCACATAATCAGATTCAGCCTGCCAGGCAACCATAAACTACTGATATATTCTCAAGGAAAGGACCTACTTACTCCTTTATTTCATGCTGTTCTTATTCTTCTGGTCTAATATTTCCTGCCAGCCCAGAAAAGAAAAAAGAACGATGTGGTTGCTCAACTTTAATATTATGATAAATAGGGAAAAGAATCCTAAAGGCAATGGTTTCTTGTTCGAGAACAGTTTCCAATGGCCCTAGAGTACATATAAAGCACATATACTACCACTCCCCCACTCTCACCATAGTAAACATTGAAAATCTACCACAGCCCTCTTTGCCTCTGAGCCCAGTACAAGACCTCAGAATCCTTCTCAACACTGCATTCCAGGCAGCTGCTACCAATCAACTGGAAATGGTAAGAGCACTGACACCTACTTGCTATCTGGGGCTAGAATCTTAGCCAATGTTTCAAAAATGAAGTCCAGCACGCTGACTGTAGCAGTCAAAAAATAATCCTAAGATTTTGCAAAACAAGCTGAAAACTAGTCTGTTACTTGCTTGCAAAGTCACTCACTTGCAAAGTCAACCAGTCAGTTAAAAATCAAACATATTTTTTGATTTACCTTGAGACTCTATCTTTGCCCTATGGATTTTTTAGAAATGTGTTTGCTAATGCAAACAAGGTCATAGGGGAATACCAGAGAGCATGTTAGCTTTCTCCTCTTGCCCAAACAGGGATTATGTCCTTAACTCTAAATAGCTATGCTACAAGTATATACACAGGAGAGTTAGATGGCCTGTCTGAAACACACACAGGGTCAAATATTCCCAATGCGGTGTGTTTTCCTACAGATTTCACCCCTTTTGGGATCTGTAATTTTGGAATGTTCATTAGAAAATGACTTAATTTACCATCTTTTTCCAGGCATTGGCTACACCTCCTGTAGTTGGCTAAAGCTGGGCAATAAAGAAGAAAGGGATCTAAGAGATCAGAGGGCTCAGAACACAGGCAGGCCCCAGCATGGACAAGAGAAGCCAACTTCCACCGGCTTGCTGACAGGGATTTCAGGATGATGCCCCTCTGTGTCAGGAGAAGCCTGGCTGACTCTACTCTCCTGTATGTATTTACATTTCCCAATGCTAAAGCCCACCTGAAAATGAAACATAAATTCTGTTCTTAATTATTACAATGCTGAGCACTTTGGAATATCCAGAAACTGGTTCCATTTAGAAAGCAGGAACCAGGTGGACCAACTAAGGGAATTAGCACCAATTCATTACTCTGAAGAAGAGAAAGTCTCCTAAGGAGGTTCTGAGATAGTCCTGATTGTGAGCATTCTGTTCAACATGGCCCCAATAAATCCCTGACATGTCCCAGGATTTCAATGTTTTGGCAAACTGTGACAGAATGAAGTTAATAACCTCTAGATGGCAAGCCTCCAAACACCCTCCTTATCTAAGAAAAAAAAAATTTCACACAATCGTGATAGCTTGCAAAGCTTATCAACCATGATAAAATGTAGCCATGGCAGTAAATATTTTCAGGAATTATATAGTATAAGTTACTTTACCTGTAGTATGAAAAGTGTTTGAATAATTTAATTATAAAACTCTATTTTAGTATCAACATGACTAAGAAACTGTACCTTTACCAAGGCTTTGAAAAAGAAATCTTTTTTTAAAAAGACTGTGACAGGGACTTCCCTGGTGGCACAGTGGTTAAGAATCTGCCTGCCAATGCAGGGGACACGGGTTCGAGCCCTGGTCCGGGAAGATCCCACATGCTGCAGAGCAACTAAGCCCGTGTGCCACAACTACTGAGTCTGCGTGCCACAGCTACTGAAGCCTGCATGCCTAGAGCCCGTGCTCTGCAACAAAGAGAAGCCACCGTAATGAAAAGCCTGCGCACTGCAATGAAGAGTAGCCCCCACTCACAGCAACTAGAGAAAGCCTGCACCCAGCAACGAAGACCCAATGTAGCCAAAAATAAATAAATAAATAAATAAATAAATAAATTTATTTTAAAAAGATTGTGACAATCCCCATTTAACACTCTACACCCTTTATGAGTGAGATAAACAGTGCACCCAGCAGGAAACCTGACATCAGTTCACATCAGAGAGACATCAGTTAGCTGTCAACTGGAGAGCTTTTAGGATTTCAATTCAAAATTTTTTCATAAAAAATGTTAAAGTCATGCTTCACAAAAGAAGTGGTAACTTCATGTCACACCTTAACTAGACGACTGTTTCAGACCTTTAGATTGAATGTTGAACTATCAGCCCAAACCCTGTGCCTTTTAACATGTTTATTCTCCCTCTGTTCCATGCAATTATTTAGGACCCTTTTCTTCCTTGGGGGCCCTTTAGGAACTTCCATTCCAGTGGCAGTTCTACAGAATGAATGTTTGTGTCCCCCACTGAAATTCACATATTGAAACCTAATCCCTACTGTGATAGTAATTGGAGGTGGAGCCTTTGGGGTGATTAGGTTATGAGGATGGAGCCCTCATGAATGGGATTAGGGCCCTTATAGAAGAGACTCTGAGAGCTACCTGGGCCCTTCCATAGTGTGAGGATGCAGCAAGAAGATGCCTGTCTGTGAACAAGGAAGTGGGCTCTCACCAGACACCAAATCTGCCAGTATTTTGATCTTGGACTTCCCAGCCTCCAGACTGTAAGAAATAAATTTTTGTTGTTTAGAAGTCACGCAGTCTATGGTACTCTGTTATAGTGGCCTAAATAGACTAAAACAGGCTATCTGATTGACTGCTGACCCTCTTGGTTTAGTCCCCATTTCTGACCCTGCCTCCTCCCTTGGGGTGAGAATTTACTTCTCCTGGTTTGACTTTCAGTGTTTGCATTGTCCTTTTCCCCTGGCTTCAGCATGCATTGCCCCTAGTTCTTTGGGAAACACACCGCTGTTCTTAGAAATAGAGAAGTTAACCTACTCCAAACACACACACACACACACACAAAATCTGAAACTAAACTTACTTCCAAATTTCCATATTGTTTTTTGTGCTTGGTTGGGGGGTTTTGTTCCATATTGTTTGAACATAAATTTTGACTAGCACAATCTAAAACCAGAGCTCAAAAAACTAAAAATAAAAAACCCAGAATTGGTCAAAACATCATGTTTTACCAGTCATTTCAGTAAAATGTACAAAGCTTTCCTATGGAAATAAAAGGTAAGAAATTTTAAACATGATATCCTACCTGATGAAATAAGTGACAAGATTCTCCCTGTTAGGAAAAGCAGGCTCACTGATGGGTTGCTGGCCTGTGAGCTGGCTCATATAAATAAAAAACCACAGCATTGAAAATCATACAGATTCTAAGAATCCTTTCCAAAAGTCAATGGACCACTACAATTAGTTGCAAGTCACATATTTGCAACAATTCTATAAATAACCTATCTAATCCTCAAGTATATGTAGCAGCTCTTGTGGGAAAATCATTCACATTTGTTTACATTTATTCAGTGCAAATTAAGGCTCTGAAATCATTTAGTGATGATCAAATGAGAAATGATAAGTTTTGCCATATTTTAATAAGATTTCTGATATCTACATCTGCTCTTGAAATAATATCAACAGTCTCAACTGCCAAAATGTATTTTTAACCATTGGAAATGCTGCCACTCTGTTTAAACTTCCAAAGATCCCCCAAAATTTGAAACCAAAACTTTAGCAAATGAAGAGACACTGCTTGATTTTACCTAAGACTATTCAACATTATAAAGATATCAACTTTCTCAAGTTAACGTATAACTTTAATATGAATTCAATAATAAAACCAGCAAGTTTATTTTACTCTGGAATTTGATACATTGATTTTAAATTTCATATAAAAAATGATCAATCTAAAACAATTAGGAAAACCCTGAAAAAGAAGAGCAATGTGGAGGAAATAGCTCTATTGCTCTTAAAACAACCCACGATGCTTCTTTGATTAAAGCAGTGGTACTAAGCATGAACAGATGAAAAAAAATGGAACAGAATAGAAAAAATACACCAAGTACATCTTGAAATTTAGAATATGATAAAGATGGCATCACAACTCACTGGGCAAAAAAAAAGAGAGAGTTTATAATAATAAGGCTGGATCAACTAGATAACATTTAGAAAAGATCATTTTAGTTCCAAACTTCATAACATACACTAGAATAATTCTAACCATTTAGAATTATTCAGATTTAAATGTAAAAAATAAAAGCATACATGTACTAGAAGAAAAGATAGTGAGTTCTTTCATAATCTAGAAGTAGGAAACAGTTTTCTAACTATGACTTAAAATCCAGAAGCAATTAAAGATAAGACTGATAAATTTGACGACTTAAAATAATTTTTTTAAAGAAACATCTTTATGACAAAAAGAAAAACTGTAAGTAAAGTCAAAAGACTAATCACAAATTGGGAGAAAATATCTGCAATTTATACAAAAGACTAATCTCCCTAATGTATAAAGAGCTCTAAAACACTGAGAAGGAGAAAAACCAAAACCCAATAGAAAAAAATGCACTCTCCCTCTTCCCCCAGAAAGGGGCAGGCAGTTTATGGAATAAGAAAGGCAAATAGCCCTTAAAAATATGGGGAAAATGCTTACTCTCACAATAAGAAATTAAAACTACATTTGGGGACTTCCCTGGTGGCACAGTGGTTAAGAATCTGCCTGCCAATGCAGGGGACATGGGTTCGAGCCCTGGTCCAGGAAGATCCCACATGCCACAGAGCAACTAACCCTGCACGCCACAACTACTGAGCCTGTGCTCTAGAGCCCGCAAGCCACTACTACTGAGCCCGTGTGCCACAACTACTGAAGCCCACATGCCTAGAGGCCGTGCTCCGCAACAAGAGAAGCCACCGCAACAAGAAGCCTGTGCACCGCAACAAAGAGTAGCCCCCGCTCACCACAACTAGAGAAAAGCCCACATGCAGAAATGAAGACCCAATGCAGCAAAAAATAAATAAATAAATTTATAAAAACAAAAACAAAAACAAAAAACAACTACATTTGGATGCCATTTCTCAGCTATCATATTGACAACACATTGTGTTGGCAAGGCTTTGGAGAAATAGGTAATTTTGTACATTGCTGGTGGGAATGTAAAATGCTTTAAACGCTATGGAAGGAATATGTAACAAATTTCCATATGCATTGGCAACATCTAACAAAATTACATATGCTTTACCTTTTGACCCAGCAATTCCACTTCTATGAATCCATTTAGAAGATTCCCTTCCACTAATACAAAACAACATATAAAACAGTTATTCATTGCAGCATTATTTGTAAAAGACTGGAAACAAAACAAATGTCCACCAATAAGGGACCAACTGAATAAACTATGTCCATACCATGGAGTACTTGTAAATCATAAAAAGGACGAGAAAGATTTATATGATATGGAAGGACGTTTTCCAAGATATTTTGTTAAATGAAAATGCAAAGTGTAGAACAATATATAGGGTATGCTACCTTTTGTATAAGAAAGGGTGGGAAATAAGATATTTGCTTCTTTTTGCAAAAGCAATGCCATAAGGATAAACCTAAAGCTTATGAAAATGCATACTTATAAAGTGGAAGGGGATGATTGTAAAGGACAGGGCTGGGATTTTCTAGTTACCCCTTTCTATATGGTTCTCAATTTTGAACACGGTAAATGTTTTACATATTTAACAGATAATCTTAAAAGGGGAAAAGCAAATGCTATAATTGAACAAAACATAAATGACTGAACATAATTTTATCTCAAATTAATACCATAAACCACACAGAGCAAAGAATAATTTCAAGCAATGTTTGAACACACTACTCTGTACATCCTGGGCAGTATATAGTCTGAGGACAAAAAGAACCGCCAGAAAATCTTAAACTTCACTGGCATATTTATTGTCTGTGCCAAGTTTGAAGCTAATTTAAGTATATTCTAGAATGAAGAAAATAAGTAAACATATTAATGTCATAAGAGAAAGAGATAAAAATATAAAATAAAAATACAAAATTAGAACTTTGATTCTTATTCTGAAAAATGTGTTTTCTTTTTCTAAAATGTACTTTTTCAAGGATACCGTAAATGTGTCAAGAAACAAAACATGGAAACATTTGAGGAAGGTGGTTAGTCTGGAAATCAGACTGAAAGCAGCATGAGATGGGGGTGGGGTAGGGTGAGAGTAGAAAGAGTAGGATTACCCATATTCTAAAACTGAGGAAACAGAAGGAACAGCAGTATCAGGCAAAGGAGACAGGATGTGTTTTAGGACTGAAGGGAAGGAAAGAATGGAAACCTGAGAAAGACAGAAACAGAGAGGAGAGAGAGAACAAATATGAATATAAACAACCTATAGAACAGGGTCACAAAGAACCCAGAATCCAGGTACGTGATTAATTTTAGAAAGATGGCTCTCACTCTGAGAACGGAGAGCAAGGTGGCAGGTGATATCCTAAGGTAAAGATGGAAAGTACAGAACTTATCTGAAGGTGCTCGTGCCCGCTGACCCCAGTTAGTCCCATAATATAAGGGCTAGAAGCCTAGTGGGGCCAAAGCCACAGGAACCTGCCACCAGCATGCTGAGTGCGGCTCAGGGCTCTGCTGGAAGGTGCGATGGCACCACAGAACAGGGGCAGCAGACTCAAGCTGGGGGTCAGGCTCCAGATTTTGCGGATGAGAATGAGGCAGAGAAGGATGGGGAGAATTGACACCATGTGCCCAGACATGGAGGTCTGGAAATGCATGACTTGTTGGGAAACAGCTGTTCAGAGGGGCGGCAAGGGGTGGACCAGATGTGAAAGCAGCTTAGGAGTTTGAACTGCACCCTGAGGTTATGGAAGGCCACTGAAGGATTTCACACAGGTGAGTGAAATGAGCAGATACGGATTTTAGAACAATTGGAGGACAGTGAGACAGACCCATAGACAGCACAGAAACAGTTCTCAGTGGAGAGAGATAAAATTCTAAAGGAATAAGCATGAGGTCAGACTGACAGAGGGCTAAGATTCAGAGTGAGGATTGGAAGCAGGGCTAAGGCGGAGGGAGGAGCGTGGCGTTTCCTGACCACCCTTTACAATGAGTGATTAGAACTGCGGCATCCTTGCTCAAGTAGTTCTGGAATAAGAGACAATTTGGGTACCTGGGGGGCAAGATTTTATAGAAGCTTTGAGGTCTCTTCCAATCTGAATGTTAACTGGATTCTAGCTATTTGCTCAGGCTGACCCAACCAAACGTAGGTCATGATGCTCCCCTCAGAGTCAATAAATGACATATCGCTAGAGAAGTGGGTTGGGCTGTGAGGACCTTCCACCACCGCCTATAACTGCTAAGTAAGAAGGGAAGCAGAAGTGAATGAATTGAAGTTTATGCTGGTCCAAGGAGAAAGCAGGAGAGGGAAGATACAAACAGAAAGTAAGTCTAGGATCATGAACAACCACCCACCAATGGATTTCTTCAGACTCTTGGAGTCTTTATCATTTTTTTGACATATCTGGCTGTTGGTTAGGAGTAAGTGATCGATGAGGCGACCAGAACACAGGCTGTAGGAAAATACGGGTTTTTCTCAGCAAAACCAATCTGTACACCAGGCTAAGAACAAAGAGGCCCCAGTGCCAACTGTGGGTGTAGGGGAGCTTCTAAATGAAAGCAGTGGGGCAGGTAGGGTCAGAGGATTTTAGTAGAACATATGAGACACGAAATAGGAATTAACAACTTGGGCACTTCTTCACCAGGATGGGCACATTGCTAAGTACTGTTGACCGAATGTTTGTGTCCCCCCAAATTCATATGTTGAAGCCCTAACCCCAATGTGATGCTATTAAGAGGTGGGGCCTTTGGGAGGTAATTAGCTTTAGATCAGATCATGAGGGTGGAACCCTTGTGATGGAATTAGTGCCCTTATAAGAAGAGGAAGAGGGCTTCCCTGGTGGCGCAGTGGTTGAGAGTCCGCCTGCCGATGCAGGGGACACGGGTTCGTGCCCCGGTCCAGGAAGATCCCACATGCCACGGAGCAGCTGGGCCCGTGAGCCATGGCCGCCGAGCCTGCGCGTCCAGAGACTGCTCCGCAACGGGAGAGGCCACAGCAGTGAGAGGCCCGCGTACCGCAAAAAAAAAAAAAAAAAAAAGAAGAGGAAGAGAGAGAAGTCTCTTCCCATGTACACGCCCTGAGGAAAGGCCATGTGAGCACCCAGCAAGAAAGTGACTGTCTGCAAGCCAGGAAGAGGATTCTCACAAGGAATCGAATCTGCTGGCACCCTGATCTTGGATTTCTCAGCCTCCATAACTGTGAGAAATAAATATTTGTTGTTTTAGACACCCAGTACGTGGTCTTTTTGCTATAACCAAATAAGAGCTGACTAAATAGGCATCTTACATGGGGCAGTCAAGGAAGTCACCCCAAGACAGAATAATGCTTTATGCTTACAGCCAATTTTAAAAACTACTTTTCCAAAGGCTTGCTGTGCTTTTGTGGGCTCTCAAGACAGAGGCTTTATCTAGGACATATATCCTTAATTAGTGCTAATATAAGCACATTAACCCAGTGGTTACAATTAAATGTGGGACTACACCAAAACTTCAGTAACCAATCAGCTTGACAGTCTTCTGTGCAGCCCGTTAAATGCAGGGGCTGCCTGGACGGTGTTTGTGCCCACAGGAAGAAGCAAGAGAGGCCAGCCCAGGGTCTCTCCCTCTTCGGACACTTGACCTTCACCTGACTGACCTGTCTTCAGAAAGGTAGCAGGTTCAGCTTCATAAGAGGGCCTGACTACACTGGGAAAAGGAATAGGCTTGAGGAAATAAGTGTTCCTCAAGTCAGCACCTTAGCCCTACAGAAATTCCCTGAGACATCTAAGGTTCCAAAAACACTGTACATACACTCCCCTCTTCATTTCATTCAAGTGGCAGCACTGCCCTTCACTTCACACATCTGTTTGTTTTTGCAAGTTAAAAAAAAAAAAAATGTAGAGAACCCTTTGGTGAGCTTTCTGTTTTGCAATTTTACAGCCCATAATTTTACAGTAGAGTTCCTGTGTAGGGCTCTATTGTAGGTATTTTGAAAACTAATTAGGTTTGGTGAAATTAAAAGTTCTCAATACTTTTTCCTCCATAAAACTGATTAAAGGGAAAGTAGGGATCCTTAGATCTGGGGTTCCAGACGCCCAGCAGGTGAAGCCATGGGAAGCTGTGGCAAGCTGCTCCTGTGACATCCCCACTGAGCCCTGGAGAAGGAAGGGCTCTCCATGATGCTGACCTCGGGCAGGTCTCTTGGCTCCCAGAGGTCCAGTCTTGAGCCACCAGTCCTCCAGGTGGAGGCCACATGTCACAGCTATTTACAAAGCGAGTCTCTGCGGCCAAATTGTACTTCTCAGTCACTTCTTTCCTCTTTTCCCCTCATCTTCATCTCCTCTTTTTAATCTTTTTTTCTTTTTTCAATCCCTTCCTGCTTTCGTTTTCCTCTCGATCATCACGACCAATTCTTGTTCAAAGGCCTACTGCCCCCCTGCAATAGCACAATATTAATCCCTCACCCCAGTCACATTTGATTCTTAGAGCTATCCCCCATCTCTTCCAGCTGTGTCTCCAAATAGTCTCAGTGCATTGTGAAAAAAAAAAAAAAAAAGTAGACATCATAGCTGTCTCATTAACAAACGTGGGGTGATGCCGTATCTAGAATTTTGTGGAGTTATTATGGGGCATATTAGCCTCGTAGGACTGCTGTAACAAATGACCACAAATTTAGTGGCTTAAAACAATACAAATTTATTTTCTTACGGTTCTGGAGGTCAGAGGTCCAAAATCAGTTTCCCTGGGCTAAAGTTAAGGTGTTAGTAGGGATGGTTCCTTTAGAAACTTGAGGGGAGAATCTGTCTCCCTGCCTCTCTAGCTTCTGGAGGTTACCTACAGTCTACAGCTCATGACCCCTTCCCCTTCCGCTGATCACTCCAACCTCCTGCTTGTCACACCTCCTTCTGCAGTTAAATCTCCCTCTGGCTTCCTACATTGTTGATTACACTTAAATCCCACCCAGCTAATCCCAGAAAATCTCATCGTAAAATCCTAACTTAATCACATCTGCAAAATCCCTTTTGTCATATAAGGTAATAGTCATAGGCTCCAAGGATTAGGATGTGGATATCCTGAGAGGCCATTATTCAGCCTACCACAGGGGACTTAAGTAACTCCATCCATTTCTGTCTCTTTCAGGAGAGCCAGCGAAAGGGAGTGACATCATTAGGGATAACCATAATCTGCTCCTTTTAGGAGAAAATGGTAAATTCCAGTACTTTATTAATAACATATTATTTGTGACATCTCACAACTTAACAGTATGTCCTAATACCATAATTAGGAAAACTAATAAAGTGGAGAGTTGGTGTGGTAGGCAGAATTCTAAAATGACCCCAACATTCCCTACCCTGGTGTATGCGCACTGTATAATCTTCTGCCCTTGAGTGTGGGTGGGACCTGTGATTACGATGAAATGTCACTCTCTGGATTGCACTACATGATACGTGAGACTCCATCTTAGCTGACTAGACTGAGATTCTCCTGATGATCTTGAAGAAGCAAGCTGCTGTGTTATGAGAGGGCCATGTCACTACGACCTGAGGGTGGCCTCTAGGAGCTGAGAGTGCCTCCTAGTGATACCAGCAAGAAAATGGCTCTAAGCTCTGTCCTAGAACTGCAAGAAAATTAATTTTGCCAACAACCTGAATGAGTTTGGATGAGGACCCCCCCCAGCCTCAGATGAGATCACAGCTGCAGCTGACCTCTTGATTTCAGCCTGATGTGCCCAGACCCCTGACTCGCAAAAAACTGTGAGATAAAAAAAAAAAATTGTGCTGTTTTAAGCAACTAGGTTTGTGGTGATCTGTTATGCAGTCATAGAAAACTAATACAGTTGGCAAATATGGAATTTGAACAGGGACTTACATGGATAGACTTTGGGCGGGTCAATGAACTATCTGAAATTACATGAAAATCTTAGAGGGCCCATTCACAGGTGTACTTAGCTAAGGAATGGACCCATAACTTGCATCAGATTCTTAACAAGCTAGTGGCCCATACAAATGGAGAACACTAAATTAGGGGTCTAATGGAGCAGTCAAAAAATAATTTATTGAGATGTTTCATTTGAGGTCTCCATCTGGCACAATATCAGAGAGTAGAGAGATTATATAAAGAAAAAGTAGGGACTAATAAACCATTCTTTGTTAATATCCTTCCATCTCTTACCACACAGGGGAAGGTGGAGAGTGGAGATGTAGAAGTATATTTCATTGCAAAGTATTTCTGTAGAGAGAAATGCAGTACAACAACCTCCCTCCCCGAATGCAGGTCTCACAGCCTTTAACAGTACCAGTAAACAATAGGCAGTGCCCACCACATGCTGAAGTTACCTTCCTCAATTGTCACCCTGATCTCATGCCCCCTTCCCTAACATTCTACCGTGATTCTTCATGGCTATATGGATAAATGCTTCAAAACCCTTCCCCAAGCTTCCCTGAATGAACTCAAAGTCCTCTCCCTTCATCTCAAGAGTATCTCCACACTCTTTTCTACCCATTTAGATGTCCAGTGCCTGGTGGAGTGACACTTTTTTATTACATCATTTCCTAGCAACCAAAAATGTCAACCTACTGGGAATCTAACCTATAGTGCTTTGAATTCAAAGCACCTACATGTCAACACCATGCTAGGTACTGATCCTTACTAAGTGACCCAAAAGCTAAAATGGAAAGACACTCAAAAATAAACCCTGGAATAGTACTGTAAATGAGAGTACTGTTAAATAGACAAGGGCTAATGAAGCTATAATTATTTTATCCAATTCAGCATTTATTTCCTGAGCACTTGCAAATATGCAGTCCACTGAGTTAGGCTCTATGGAGAATTCAAAGATTCTTTTCTTTTTTTTTTTTATAAATTTATTTGTTTATTTATTTTTGGCTGCATTGGGTCTTCGTTGCTGCATGCAGGCTTCCTCTAGTTGTGGCGAGTGGGGGCTACTCTTTGTTGCAGTGCACGGGCTTCTCATTGCGGTGGCTTCTCTTGTTGTGGAGCACGGGCTCTAGGTGCATGGGCTTCAGTAGTTGTGGCACATGGGCTCAGTAGTTGTGGCTCACAGGCTCTAGAGCACAGGCTCAGTAGTTGTGGCGCACAGGCTTAGCTGCTCTGTGGCATGTGGGATCTCCCCAGACCAGGGCTCGAACCCATGTCCCCTGCATCAGCAGGCAGATTCTTAACCACTGTGCCACCAGGGAAGTCCCTCAAAGATTCTTAAAACAAGTTCCTTACATTCCCAAGGTTAGAATGTGATGGTGGCAGAGGCATGAAAACAACTCAGTAAACTCTTTTTAAGGCAGGAAGAAACGAGTTGTATAACAGAGGTACAAACAACATTGTGGGGAAAAGGAGAAAGTACAAAGTCTGACTTAGTGGGCCTTGAAGAATGAGTAGGTAAGGACAGATGGAAAGTGCCTTCCAGACTGAAAGAGGATGCAATAAAAGACAGAGAGAACGCTAAAAGTGCATGCTGTACACAGAGAGAGGGAGGGGTATGAGGAGGAGCATAGGCTGACAACTAGGCACAACAGGACATAAAGTTGGCAAGGCAGGAGGGAACTTGACTCTAAGAGGTCACAATAGACAAACTTCATAGAGGTAATGAAGTGCCAGGAAAGGACTCTTATTGTGTTGTTGTTGCTGCTCTTGTGAGTGTTAATGCTTTTGTGTGTGTGTGTGTTTAGCCATGAGGGTAATAGAATCCAAACAGTATTTTAAGAAAAGAACTCTGACAATAATAAAAATGGTTTGTAGGAGAAAAAGATCAGAGAAATGAAAACCCGTTAGGAATCCATTTGAATGATGCAGGTTCGGAGAGCTAACTCTGATCCAACACTAAGTACTATACTCGTGTTATCTCATTTAATCTTCGAGACAACCTCACAAACTTGATACTACTACTAATGCCATTTTCTGGGTGAGAAAGATGAGGCTTAGAGAAGTTAAGTAACTGCTCAAGTTCATAAAGCTGGTGGGTGCTGGTACCAGGTTCCCAAATCAGGTCTGACTCCTGAGCCCAAGTTTTTCCTCCCTTATATCTCAGATGACAAGATTTGGAATGGGGCAGTAGAAGGTGATATAGGAAATATTTCGGGTGTAGAATCAATTGGACTTGATGCCAGATTAGATTTTGGAATGGAGAAGAGAGAGAGAAATCAAATATGACTGAAAGATTTCCGGTCCGAGTATCTGCAGGAGAGGGTGTCACCACCATGGAGATGACAAAATAGGACTGAAAACTCCAACACTGGCTGAGAAAATGCAGAGCTACTGAATCTGTGAATGTTATGGGTAACCTTGGCTTTCACATTACAACCTCACTCTATGAGAAACTAACTAGTCATGCACTAAAGTTCTTCTCATTAATGGATATTTAATGGAAGGTCTACCTCTAAGTAGACCAACCAAGTGGAATGGAACATCTATTGGCACTTTGCACCTGCCCCACTACTACCAGCCAGCCAACCACCACAATTGCTATTCAGGTCATCAGATCACTTACTTTTCATCTTATTCTCTTCTTGGTCCTCCTTTTGGCCAATCTATTCATTAACCATGTCTTTATCACCATGTCTTTATTTGCAGAAATGTGCAAAGCCAGATGATGAAATTCAGACTAATACAGTTTAGCCCCATTAATTGTTCTGATTAAAGATTTTCCAGGCTAGATGTTAAAATTACTGGGTAAAATGAAATCTGTGAAATCAACTTGCCATGTTTTACCTAAAACCTAACAATATGAAGAACTCACGATGTATTATATAAAAGTTAGGTACCAAGAGGCTGGTTATAAGTCCAAGTGACTTGTTTAAGGTTGCAGTCTCTCTCTGTGTTTCCACCAAATGGGATAGGTAGGTGATACTTCAAAGTTTTGGTACCAGTCATCTTCCTCTTCTTTTCACTGATATTTCTTAGAATTGGGCATCTTTTTCTAAGACACACAGCTGTAGTGGTAGGTAAAAGGCCCTTCTTAATGACTCCCCAAGAGTTGACAATCCATCAGACACTCACCAATGACTCCTCATGTGGATGATTTGCTGACGAGAACAGTCCTAAAGTCTGTGAAACCATCAATTTTCACCAGACCAAGCCTTCTCCTCACTTTCTCCTAAATTAATATTAGGCTAATTGGTATCCATTTTTAATACTGATCCCTTCTTAAAGAATAAACCCCAAAGTTTTTCCACATCTTCAATCACTCTTCTTTCATTCTTGTTGTGTATTGTTAACTGCATAGGGATGGTGGTTTGCATGCATTACATGATTTGCAGTTCATCCTTCAGAAACTTCCTGGTGTTAAATGAGTCATCTTGCAAATTTGAAGAATTCAACACTATCTCTTCACCTTTGATCATCTTTACTTTCTTCAGAGCCAATAAGAATTAGAGTAATAAACGGAGCTGGAGGAATCAGCCTCCCAGACTTCGGACTATACAACAAAGCTACAGTAATCAAGACAGTATGGTACTGGCACAAAAACAGAAATATAGATCAATGGAACAGGGTAGAAAGCCCAGAGATAAACCCACGCACATATGGTCACCTTATTTTTGATAAAGGAGGCAAGAATATACAATGGAGAAAAGACAGCCTCTTCAATAAGTGGTGCTGGGAAAACTGGACAGCTACATGTAAAAGAATGAAATTAGAACACTCCCTAACACCATACACAAAAATAAACTCAAAATGCATTAATGACCTAGATGTAAGGCCAAACACAATAAAACTCTTAGAGGAAAACATAGGCAGAGTACTCTATGACATAAATCACAGCAAGATCCTTTTTGACCCACCTCCTAGAGAAATGGAAATAAAAACAAAAAATAAACAAATGGGACCTAATGAAACTTAAAAGCTTTTGCACAGCAAATGAAACCATAAACAAGATGAAAAGGCAGCTCTCAGAATAGGAGAAAATATTTGCAAATGAAGCAACTGACAAAGGATTAATCTCCAAAACATATAAGCAACTCATGCAGCTCAATATCAAAAAAACAAACAACCCAATCCATAAATGGGCAGAAGACCTAAACAGACATTTCTCCAAAGAAGATATACAAATTGCCAACAAACACATGAAAGGATGCTCAACATCACTAATCATTAGAGAAATGCAAATCAAAACTACAATAAGGTATCACCTCACACCAGTCAGAATGGGCATCATCAAAAAATCTACAAACAATAAATGCTGGAAGGGGTGTGGAGAAAAGAGAATCCTCTTGCACTGTTGGTGGGAATGTAAATTGATACAGCCACTATGGAGAACAGTATGGAGGTTCCTTAAAAAACTAAAAATAGAACTACCATACAACCCAGCAATCCCACTACTGGGCATATACCCTGAGAAAACCATAATTCAAAAAGAGATATGCACCCCAATGTTCATTGCAGCTCTATTTACAATAGCCAGGACATGGAAGCAACCTAAGTGTCCATTGACAGATGAATGGATAAAGAAGATGTGGCACATATATACAATGGAATATTACTCAGCCATAAAAAGAAACAAAATTGAGTTATTTGTAGTGAGGTGGATGGACCTAGAGTCTGTCATACAGAGTGAAGTAAGTCAGAAAGAGAAAAACAAATACCGTGTGCTAACACATATATATGGAATCTGAAAAAAAAAACAAAACATTGGTTCTGAAGAGCCTAGGGGCAGGACAGGAATAAAGATGCAGATGTAGAGAATGGACTTGAGCACACGGGGAGGGGGAAGGGTAAGCTGGGACAAAGTGAGAGAGTGGCATGGACATATATACATTACCAAATGTAAAACAGCTAGTGGGAAGCAGCCACATAGCACGGGGAGATCAGTCCGTTCTTTGTGACCACCTAGAGGGGTGGGATAGGGAGGGTGGGAGGCAAATGCAAGAGGGAGGAGATACGGGGATATATGTATATGTATAGCTGGTTCACTTTGTTATATGGCAGAAACTAACACACCATTGTAAATCAATTATACTCCAATAAAGATGTTTAAAAAAAAAAGAATTAGTGCAATAGAATGCTCCTTCTCATCACTTTCACAGACATTATATGAGGTTAATGATGTTCATGAAACCCCTCAAAATTAGGAGAAGGCCAGCAAACATGAGTCCAGCATAGACAAAGAGAAAAGGGAAGCCATTCCACAACCAATACCGCATCTGTTGCTGGCAGGCAGAGTTGATTCCCCTTTGTTAGGGAAGGTTGCTTTGTTTCTAACTATCCAAGTTGGGTTGTTTTTTTTTGTTTTTTTTTTGTTTTTTTTTGAATTCCTAAATATAGGAGGTGCTATCTTGTTTTCTGAGCATGGTAAAAGTACAAGCAACCATTTCTGAAAACATCTTAGATTATTATGACAATACGAACGTCAATGTCTATTGTTTATTTAACTACAAAGTTATCATAATTTGTTTGGTAAGATTTGTTTTCAGAGAAATATTTGTCTTTGCAGAATCTGCACTAGATGGACAAATATTTACATATCACTCTTAGAGCTGACATTTTAAAGGCATTCCTGGATAAACGCATATGTTCGTACACAAGCAAAGTTGACTCATTCATAAATATTGAGTTTTTCAATGCTATGTTTGTAGACAGTTTAAAGTATTAGGAAGACCACTAGATTGAGAGTCAACAGCCAGATTCTCATCCAATCTGCCACTCTAAGAGCTTGGTCAAATCTATGAGCTTGATTCTAGGAGGTTGATCAAATCCTCTCCATTTCTTCACATATAAAATGGGATTATAATGCCAATCCTCTTTATCTGTCAAAAAATGAAAAAATATATATGAAAATATTTTGAAAAGTACAAAGTATAATAAACATTTAAAACAGTCTCATTATCATTTTGCTTAACTCAGAGAAGTTTCTCACACATACACATATGCTCATCATCAACTTCAACTGATTTATCTGGTGTGTATTTTTTGCAGATATTTGAATCTATTCTATATTCCTCCCAAAGTTTACTATTTTTAAGAGAATATTTTTTAAAAAAGAAGAGTATTGGGCAGTAGAATTTTAAAAATTGCTTCAGCATTCATACACCCGTAACCCCTTTCAAGGTCCTAGTAACGTGCATTTAAAATTGATATTAAACAAATAAAACAAATAACAGATGCCACACTCCATTAAGTGGGAATTGCAGGAATCTCTTTTCCCTTTGCACTTAGGAAATCTCATTGCTAGCATCCTCTTGTACACAGGGAATTCAGGCCCAATAAGACTGGATTTCCCATACCTTCTCTCTCATCTTCTAGAATCCTAGATCAGTGTGGGCTGCCGTTCTCAAACTGGTGTCCTACCAGTTTTCATGTTCTAATGCAAGAGGTATGTTAAGAATGTTTATGCTTATATTAATGATTTTTATACGTTAATTTCTATTGCTGTTATTAGGGGATGGCCTATTCAATATCTCATGAAAACTAGCATTTTTCTTAGCTTATATTCTGGTGGGAAATTTTTGCAGTGGCCAGGTAGATGCTCTAAGAATATGTGGTCTACAATATCTTTTGTTCCTTCGAGGTGGTCTTAGAATCAGGGGGAAAAATGGTTACTTATTCAACTTACAAATAGAGTCATCTCTCCATTTCCAGAGCCTGGCTGCCTTATCTGTTTAATTTTATTTTATCCTATTTTTCTTAATAAATCAATTAAAAGCCTCACACAAAAACATCCAATTACTGAGTCTAGCAGCTCTGAAAACACCTAACAGAAATCCATGTTGATCCCCAGTGCTATTTATATTCTCTCCTCTTTCATTCTTTAGTTTCTTGCCTCTTTAGGCTTGGGGAGATCTCTTTTAACAAAGTTACTGTTGCCAGGAAACATAATAACAGATGGAGAACAAAAGCTAGGAGCACAATAGGTTTACCTTCTCCCCTCCCTATCCACACAAATATGTTCAAGTAGACATCCCTGAACAAACACTCATCTACAATCACGTTCACCCAGAGCCATCCACATCCAAATGTAAGCTGTGAACACAACAGATGCCCCCATCAAATTCGAGCAAATACTCTTCTAAATATCATTACCCTTTATACAATTAGCATCCACCTCTGAACTAGGTCACAAGTACATTAAACCCAGGCCTCCCGGTTCCCAACTCCATGCTCTTTCTACTACACATGCAATATTTCCTGATAGGAGTGTTCAAAAAAATGAGGCACGTGCATTTTCCTTCACTACAAATATTTCTTGCTTTTAGTTATGAAACTACTTTAAAGCCCTTTGGATAATAAAGCTCATCATTACACAAAAGAAGAAAATGAGACAAAAAGAAATGGCCAGAATGACAGTCAGGGAGGGCTGGCTGGCTGGCTGAAGGGCCATCCTTTGAAGTCAGGTGGGCAGAACACTCAAAAATCCCATGTGTTTAGGCTCTGAGGACACAGTCCTTCCTGAATGTCATAGGCGATAGGCCATACCTGATGCACGTGTGGGTGGCTTTACCTGAAAGGTGGTACATCCTGGTGGAGATTACAGTGAAAGGTTATTGAGTGCTGTAATGGTACCACAATGGTACCAAAAGCACCATATCTAGTGGAAGAAAACCAGAGAACAAATGGGATCAACCTACCATTTCAGAAACTATCTCTTTATCCTTCAATAAAATGAAGACAGTTAAGGTTTTAAAAGGGTAGGTGATTTGCCCAAGACCACAAAGGAAGTCAAAGGCAGAGCTAGGACTAAAACCCAATCTTTAACTCTCTGTCCAATGCTAAAATTTTGAACTATTATGGTGTTGCTTCATGGAAAAGCCCACCTAACCTCATTCTGTGATGCTGGAAGAATATGGTCACAGGAGCCACACATCCCTGACTGGAACCAGCCAGTGGTTATCAGTTGATTTTTTAGGTGCCTGTGGAACACCTAAAGCAACTTTATCCCAAAGATCTACTGAAATAGTGAGGCCAATGAATTTCACCACACTTCACATCCTTGTCATATACCCAAAATTGTACTCTCTTTTACATTCTAATTCCCACATTGCCCAGGGCTTCCTCTCCCTGCCCTTGCTTTCCTCTACTATCTTTCTTCTCTTACCACTCACGGTACCCTCTGGAACTTCTATTCCATGATTAAGACCAACACTTGACAATATCCTGCCTACTTCGCAGAGTATTCCCTGTAGCCTTGGGCCTTAACTAATCCAAGTATCCTGCTTCCCCACTGGGTACTACTATCACTCTCCTGCACACTCCACCTCGGGGCTGGGCATTGGGTCATCAGATTCCTCACTCCCTATTCCTACGTCGAGAACACTGTTTTTCCATATTCATGTAAACCATGAATGAGCTCCTGTAAAGCTCATGCCATCTGGCCATCCTTCTACTTCCTCTTTGTTTCTGTAACCTGCAAGCTTCCAGGTTACTCCTTATTTGATGAAGATTTTAGCCCCTGATTCACAGCCTTTGTCCTCCCCAGGCCTCACCTTTATCTAGGATAATTTCAAAGTCCCATGTAGGTGACCAGACCCACAATTCCTGTACCTGTCAACTCCAATGAACTTGACCTCTCTTCGCTTCACTCGGTCACACAGTGAATACCCTCAAACTTGTTATCTCTCAACTTCTGTGGCTAGGAAATCTAATAGTGACCACAGTGGCTTAAGGGAGAAACTCTCTCTCTACTTTTTCCCCTGCACTTACTTGTAGAACCACAGTAATCTGCCCCCACCACTGTTCTGAAACTATTCTGACACAAGGTCATCATGCATTCATGTTTGTCAATCCAAAGGACATTGTCTAGCTTTTCTCTGCTGGGTTTGATGCCATCGATCACTCTCTCCTGGAAACTCTCTGCTCCCTTTGTTTATGGAGCACTTCACTACCACAGTCCTCACCCCACCTCTGGGACCATCCCTTCACTGTCTCCTTCACAGGACTCCTCTTCTTTAACTTGTTTTTAAAATGCCCTTTCAACATCCTCTCATTAGGTGAACTCATCCACACTCTCATGGTTTAGTCATCTACTCTGCTGTCTTCTACATTTATACCCTCAAGCTTTGATTCTTATATCTAACTAGGTATTCCACAGGCACTCAAATTCAACTTGTACCAAACTTAAAACCTTTTGTCCTCACACCCTACTCTGTCCCCGTGAACTCAATCCCTCTCTTTATTGATGGTACCACCACAGATAGCCACTCTAGAAAACTAATCAACACACTCAACTCTGCCTTAACCCAACCTTCACCCCCATATCTGCTCAGTCACCAAGCCCTGATAATCTTAACTCCTTTATTTCTTGAATTTGTCACCAGCTCGTCACACTAATTGCCAAGCCCTGGTCTAAGCATTCATTATACCTTACCTCCTAATTGGTCTCCCTGCTTCTAAGCTTGTCTCCATCAAGTCCATCCTTCACACAACCAACAGAATGATCTTCCTAAAATATAAACCTGACCTTGTCCTGCCCTGTTTAAAACCACTCTGTGGATCCCTGAGGCTCAAAGGACAGATTCCAAGCTTCCTCACCAGCCATGTTCAGCCTTGTGGGATCTGGTTTCTGTCCACTCCTCCAGCCTCACCTTTCATCACTCTCTGCCTTATAATTTATGCTCCAGCCACTCTGAAGTGCTTATGATTTCCATGGACCATAGTGTGCTCTCACTGGGTATCTCCAGCACTGCACTTAGCACAATGAATTATAACTATTTGTTTATATTTCTGTCTTCTCCAGTAGACTGTGAGCTGATTCCCTAAGGGGAGGGATTGTATCTTGTTCATCTTTATATCTCCAGCATCTAACAAAGTGGTTGGCATGTGGTTAGTACTCAATGTTAAAGAATGAATCTTTAAAATCTTCCATTTAAAAAGCACAACATAACCTACGATGTCATTAAAGGACCTAATAGTATTGGGTTTTTGGGCAATCAATCAGTCAAGTGGTCCAGTGGTGCTTTGGCAGTTTGGGAGAAATAGTTTTATACCCATATACCTTACAAACTTGAAATGCAAAACCAATTTGGATTTTTTTACAACCATCCTATTATATTCTATTTTGTTGTTATTATTACTATTTTTATTATCATCATGATCATCATATGTTAAAAACAATTCACTGTTAGATTCAAACTGTTATGAACATTCAAAGGGACTTAATTAAATTTTCTAATTCAACTATATATCATTAACAACGGCAACTGGTCTAGTACAGACTATCATCTTAACTGTTTCCTATCCTGCACTATCGGTTTGGCTGTTAGGTTCTTAATAACTTAATAGTGCTATGTTCCACACTATTAAAGGCAGTACTTGGTGCAGCTGGTCCCTGCTAATGTATGTTAACACCTTTGTGTGTTGCTGTTTGTTAACAAAATTTACATTTTTCACTATTACTAATGTGTTGTTTTATCCCCAGTTCATACAAATGAATAGATGGTTCAAAAGTGCTCATTAAGAAGATGTGGAGAAAAGGGAACCCTCCTACACTGTTGGTGGGAATTTAAATTGGTGCAACCACTATTGAAAACACTATGGAGGTTCCTTAAAAAACTAAAAATAGAGTTACCACATGGTCCAGCAAGCCCACTCCTGGACATATATACAGAAAAGCCAAAAACTCTAATTAGAAAAGATACATGCACCCCAATGTACACAGCAGCACTATTCACAACTGCCAAAACATGCAAACAACCTAAATGTCCATCGACAGATGAATGGATAAAGAAGATGTGGTACATATATACAATTAAATACTACTCGGGCATTAAAAAGAATGAAATAATGCCATTTACAGCAACATGGATGGACCTAGAGATTATCATACTAAGTGAAGTAAGTCAGAAAGAGAAAGACAAATACCATATGATATCACTTATATGTGGAATTTAAAATGTGACACAAATGAACTTATCTACGAAACAGAAACAGACTCACAGACATAGAGAACAGGCTTCTGGCTGCCAAAGTGGGGGAGAGGGATGGATTGGGAGTTTGGGGATTAGCAGATGCAAACTATTATATATAGAATGGGTAAACAACAAGGTCCTACTGTACAGCACAGGGAACTATATTCAATATCCTGTAATAAACCATAATGGAAAAGGATATAAAAAAGATTGTGGGGCTTCCCTGGTGGTGCAGTGGTTGAGAATCTGCCTGCTAATGCAGGGGACACGGGTTTGAGCCCTGGTCTGGGAGGATCCCACATGCCACGGAGAAACTAGGTCCGTGAGCCACAACTACTGAGCCTGCGCGTCTGGAGCTTGTGCTCCGCAACAAGAGAGGCCGCAACAGTGAGAGGCCCGCGCGCTGCGATGAAGAGTGGCCCCCACTTGCCACAACTAGAGAACACCCTCGCACAGAAACGAAGACCCAACACAGCAAAAATAAATTAATTAATTAATAAACTCCTACCCCCAACATCTAAAAAAAAAAAAAAAAGAAAGATTGTATATATGTATAACTGAATCACTTTGCTGTACAGCAGAAATTAACACAACATTGTTAATTAACTATGCTTCATTAAAATGAATTTTTTTTAAATTTACTGTGTAACACAGGGAACATTTGTGTCCACCTAGAGGGGTGGGATCGGGAGGGTGGGAGGGGGATGCAAGAGGGAGGAGATACGGGGATATATGTATATGTATAGCTGATTCACTTTGTTATACAGCAGAAACTAACATACCATTGTAAAGCAATTATACTCCAATAAAGATGTTAAAAAAAAACACAGGGAACAATACTCAAGATCTTGTAATAACCTATAATGGAAAATAATCTGAACAAAAATTATCACTGTGCTGTACACCTGAAACTAACACAATACTGTAAATCAACTGTACTTCAACTGTTTAAAAAGTGCTCATTAAGTCATAAATGTGTAATGAAAACAGCAACAAAAATACTAGAATTCACAATAATATTTTAAATATAAACAGTGAACCTCATTCTACTATAGAAATACGAATATACAATGAGGATGATTTCACACAAGTGAAGGAGGTCCAGTCAACTGCCAAGGAATATCTAAGAATTAGATTATATTGGACAATTATTCCATTTCTAAGTGTGTTCCTGTCATAAACCCTTATCAAAGAGTGGCTTGAAGTAGTCAAAACTTTCACATCATTTCAAATTGAATTTCAAAAATTGCACAGCAACCTCCCTACCAAACATCCTAAATTTTTCCAAAACAAGTACAAAATAATGCTTTCCAGTATGAAATTGGCTCATTCTGTCACTAAGGACAGAAAATAGCCCAAAACTACAGAAGCATTACTCCAAGTTGCATT